>NW_026855040.1:0-52125 GCF_026571515.1 Ruditapes philippinarum
ATTGATTACCTAGATCATGACAGAGTCCGGCGATTTCTACGCATAAGATGTCGATGTCTGTTATATTTTCGTCTGGCTGCCGCTCTTTTAGTTTTCGGACCAGTTTCCCAGCCAGGTAACATACACTGCCATAAATTAAACACAATGTATAAACAAAAAACATTAAATTAGATAGTTACATTATAACTCCTGCAGAGCAACGCTCTATGGAAGAGAGACACACATTGTGCATGTTGCCGAGAGGTGCTGCTCTAGAGACGTTAAAATGATGATGAAGTCTTACTCTGTAATGCCGTTGTAAATATAATATGGCTCACAACATCTCTACACGTTACTTCTATGAGTCCATGTTTAATCATAGATTAAAATGAATTTTGTTTTATTTAACATAACAATATTTTCACAATATTATTATAATATAGAAACACAACGGTCTTTCATAAATGATAACATTTAAAAATTTACTTACCTTTTGCGCTTTGAGAAGCAAACATTGTATACAGTAAAGATATCATTGGTTAAAGCATATGATCAATGTTTACGTCACTAAAGGAAACAAGGTCATGATGGCCTTTAAATCACTCTACATAACAACGAACAATTCATACTGATTACAATGTATTAAATCAAAATCTATGCCAATTGATTTGCAATTGAAATAATGTACATATAAAAAGCCACTGGTTGCAATGGAAAGCAACTGAAAGTCTATGACAACTATGTAAATCAGTGATATTGTAGGGAAGTTATTTATTGTTTTGTAAGTCACATGTTTTTGAAGAAAGTCAACGGTTTATATTGAAATCAGTGCTTGCAATGGAAAATCATTAATTTAGTTGCTATGTAAATCGCATAATGTTTAAGACAGTCAGTGGTTCCAATGGAAGTGATGGGCATTTATTCAATAGCATGCCAAATAAAAAAAGCTCTAGCCTTTGTGGGTTCATAGTTAAAGATCTTTTAAAGTTTGTACTATAAAAGGAAGGGTCGGACCAATTTTGACACCATGATCATAATTTGAATAATCTTAGTAGCGGTTAACTAATAAACAATGTGTCATGACAAATAGTTCAGCTGTAGCCTATGTTGTTTCAGATAAGAGGATTCTTTTAAGTTTTTATTAAATACATACACGGACAAAAACATGATCACTCGGCTAATTTTGACCCCATGGCCATCGCTATCAAACCACAAGTCAATGTTTCTTGCCAAATGTATTTGCACTTGTTAACGACGAACACTACTGCCATCACAAAAGCTCACCTCTGAGCACTTTGTGCTCAGGTGAACTAAAATATACAAACAATTTTATATTTTACCCTATAGAATGCTCAAATCGGTTGTGACAGGCAGTTGGGTACACATAATAGCAGGTCCCTATTTGTTTGATGTGTCGGAGACGATGAAATTGCGGTGTATTAATTATACGAACACACACCGGATGTAACTCTATTTTTCCATGAATGAGATCCTGGAAAACCTAATAAAATAAATGTATCACTTTAAGAAGAACAATTAATTTAAACTACAAGGTAATTGATATATATTGACATAGCAGAGTTGAATGTGAAATGCATCAGAGGAGCTCCACTTAAATTAGTTCCCAAAACATAAAGTCATAACATTTGAAACTAAGACTTAGTTAGACATGAAAGAATATATAACAATATACTAAAAAAATATACTTGTAATTTAATTGAAAATGATTTGTCTTTGTCCAATCTAAATAAAAAGGCGTTTCAACGCTTTTCATTTTTTGTGCATTTTACACAAAATGATTTTTTCTTGACAGACAGAGTAGGCATTTGCACACATTTGATTGGTCCAGACTTGTAATAAATAGAATACTGATCTAAAAAAAATTCCAGCCCCACCACGTCAATAAACAAACCTACAGTGAAGTATCTTTATCTAAGCTGTCAATAATCCACTACAGTGTAAAATTATCCAAGATCATAATATGAAATGTTGTAAGATTAGATAACGACCCTTCTGTAAATCGATCATATATTGTATATAATACCTGATTAACTTAAAATTCATGATAGTTTTTTACTTGTAAGAGTGCTGAAAGGTATTTTATTTCATGTGAAGTCAGGATAAAAAATAAACAACAGTTACTGATAAGCTGTCAAGAGATAAGTTTGTACATTTATCTATGTTCACGTCAATATTCATAATAGATATAAATTGTGAGACTTTTTTCTGTTCCAAGAATTTACCTATCTTAATTTTGCATAGCTTTTATCTATTTTTTGATAAATATACTTTTGGTTTTAGATAAATCATCGTTAATTTTATTATAATTATATTTTTCACCTGACAACAGTATATGAATAAAAAAATCGTAAACGTTTAATGAAATTTTACATCTTATTCGGAATAAAAGGAGAACAAACGGCATATAACATGTAAATGAAAACGAGTAACAACAGACCGGGTTTTAAACCTACCTTTCCGAGGTTGCATTATCTTCTATGTCATAAAACTGGAAAAGTTATTAATCAAATTCAAATAAAGTGCCGTCAATGTTTAATAGGACTTAATTGCATTACCACTTGTATGTTACTGTACTTTCAATCATTTAGACGGTCTGCTTGTTATTTCTTGCAAATCTCAGATGAAACCCTGTCTACTGAATCTAGAAAAGGGGAGATCCTTCAGATGCAAGGAAATAAACAAGATTATCTGACAATTGCAGACTCGGTTTAAGGAGTCTGTTCATGAGGTAAATGGTAAAGTGCAGCATCCCTCACGTCCCCTACTACCGGCAAGTAGTATTCAGAAATGTTCAGAATAAAAATAACAATACAGAAGTAATCTATCCAAAAACAAACATTTTTGTCCAATTATATAACAAAGAATTTAAATATCTGCACTTACTTTCCTGTTTGTATATAACTTATTTGCCTGTTCTTGCAAACCATGTCTATTTTCTGTTGTTGTCGGTGAGTTTTGTGACGAAGAAGCCATGTATTCTTGCTGGTTTCAGTTTCAATAGCAAATAAATCTAAAAAATAAAGATGAATTTAATAAAATTTTAGCTTTACAGTTAAGAAAGTTTCTTCGGGGTTATTTAGGTTAAATGTCTTGTAAGACAACAGTTTTTGTTTGTTTGTTTGTTTGTTGTTTTTTCTTTATTTTGTTAAATGCAAAAAAGGCCTTTCCATTTTCATATTTTCATTACATCGTTGAAGTAAAGTTAATCGCATAATTGCGGTAACTGCATTTTTATTTTTGTGTTTAAAGATGTTTAACCAAATTGGGTGGATATTTTTGAAAAGAATCATAGAAATATAGTTACGCTGGTTAGTGAAATTCTTAAACAGAATATATAGCAGTTTTAACATTACAGTAGCCTTTAAACTTACTTCTATTGTCATTAACATCTCTACAACTTAATTTACATATTCTGTTTGCTGGTGAATATAAGATCACTGAAACTAAATTTTCGTATAGCTTCTCTTAAATCAGTACATTTAGAAAGAGAATCAGATTTGAATACCTATTTTAATAAGTTTATTTGACAAGCATACCGCATTAATATAAAATCCCTTAAATTTCTAGATATGTATTTTGCCGGCCTTATAAATAAGCCTTTTACTTTTATTTTCTTTCCTACAGAGAAGTTAAATAGTTGAAAGAAAATAATTTACCTATTTACCTGTTAATCACTCATTTCTTCTGCAAGTCGTTTTTTATCATACAATTACTTATCTATAAAAAAAAAAAGAATAAAATATTATTTCCGTTGAATGTTATGTAATGTTATATAAATCAGTATTCTATATATCTTGTTTGCAATGATTTTATAGAACATTATATGTGCATTTTAAACCAGCAAATTAATCATGCTGATTCAAAACATAAAAAATATCAATATGACTTCCGATAAATGCTTTATCTGGGCTAACGGGTATCTATCTACCTTGGCCGTTTTTCAGTACAATTCAAATAATAATAAAATAGAGATTGTCCGCTCATTCTAGCTATTCAATTAACATTTTCTATCATTATAAATTTTTCGTTTGCAAGAATTTTTCACTTAATAGACATTCATTAAGTGATGTTTATGTTAAAATATACAAGTTTGTGACTCGTTTTCCATATTATTAATGTTATTGAAGAGTTAAACCAAGAGAGAAAAAATCTTAACTTCATGCGCTAATATTAAAACAAAATAATTCAACGGGTTCGTCTTTATGCGCATTTCTGAAAAAAAAACACTTTGCTTTAGCCCAGGAATCTCTAGATAGACGTTTATTAAGTCGACACCGCTTCCGGCGTAAATAAAAAAAACATAAAAGAATGCACGTTGCACGATATACGCACGCACGTTACACGAAAAACGGACGCACGAAAAACGCTATTTTTGACAACCGAAACGTTCAGCATATATGATCAATGTACTATAAAGCTTTGGTTTTGAAATTAGACATAAATGGCACCAGACCCGCCATCAAAATAAACCTAAATAAATTAAGTTCGTGTGACCTAGCTCTGCTTTATAAAAGGCGGCTATTAAAAATCTGGAAAAAGTGTAATCCCACGGAAGCATTCATCACAACAAAATCACATGAAAACTGTAGGCTCGGTTTTATTGAGTCTGTACATGAAGGATAATGAAAAAGTTCAACTTTCCTCACGCCCCCAAGAACCGGCTTGACCGGTACTCAATTTTCAACACTTACAAGTGCTGGAATCAATGATCCCGAAGGACCAGAAAAATATATCAACACTGAAGTAAAGTTTTGAAAGCCAAACCTCTGTCCGCACATCACTATCCCAATCATCTCAAAAGAAAAAATACAAAAATTTCAAAACATAATAATTATATATATATATATAATTTTCTTCAAAATGATACCACGATTATTTATTCGAAATCATATTAGACACGGCTGCGAAACACCTAAATAACCATATATGGCGTTAAAGTGTCTTCATTTCAGCATGAACTCTTAACTCAAACGCACAAGAATGTGGTGTTTTTATCTAGTACTGTGTTTCCTAATTATATGTAAAATTAATAACATTGTTCATACCTGCTAGCGTTACAAAAACTTTTTATGTGTGACGATTTTATGATAGCATACATTTACTTCATTATTTAAATGAAAACATTTCAAAGTTATTACACTAAGCTAACTGATATAATTTTATACACACCATTGCACTGCATTGTCTGCTTTTACGAATAATGGTCTAGTTTTATTTTTATATCTGATAAAATTTATTTATTGCAATGCTTGCCTTATATTGAATAGAACAGGTCAGAATATATATTTTATTTTGAATTCAGCATATATAGCGTATCTTCGTATGCAACAATATATACATGAATATGTACATGCATGAATATGAAAATATATAGCATATGATAACCAATGCGTGGTAATTATTATACTATTGAGATGTAAATGTTGTGTTGTTTTTTGTTGTTTTTTTTTGTTTGTTTTTTTTATGTTATACTTGAACGTCTGTTGAAATATTTAACTTGGTTACATTTTAAAATCGTTGCACTATAACTGAAATTATATTTTGGCCATGTTGCACTGTTGTTGAATAAATTAATCGACTTAATAATATATAAGGATAAATTAAATTTGTGCAAGACGATTAAGTAGAACATTTCTTATTTATGTAAGATATAAATATATCATAAAAATATGCACTGCACATACACACTGGCACAAAAACCTGTCCTTAAACCGGTTATAGATATTTAAGTAAATACAAAGCACTATAATACATGAATCAATGTATGTTTTTTTTCGTAGTATTCTATCTTATTATACTTCCTGGTTTACATTCAATGTACCTGGCTAGTGCATAGACGTACAATTTTAATTTTCGATTATAATCATTATTGTATCTATTATTGCTTGCGCATAATGAACAGCAGAGAATATATATTTTATTTTGAATTAAGCATATAGAGCTCATCTTCACATACAACAAATATATAAAATGATTTAGAATGTATTTGAAGTATCAATTCAAAGTTATCTTTTATATAAAACACAAACGCATGAAACCAAATGTCTGTCTGTCTGTCTGTAATCTTAACGTATTTTGAGCCATATCTCGATGGTCGTTCCACCTAATGTAATTCCAGGTATTCCTGGATAACTAACGAGTAATTTACAAATTCTCCTACTACTTATCCTGCAAGAGGTGAGAGACAAATGACTATAACACTCAATTTCCGAGATCAATTGTCAAGGGTGTTCCAAAATATATTATTTAAGGCATTTGCGGGTACACAAGTAGAGACACTGACATTCATTAAACAAGCCGGATAGTGTCTTCACATGAAATAATCCATAGTGCCTTGCGGGAATCGAACCCACAAAGGTGAAGGGCCAGGTGTTCGAAGTCGTCGGCCTGAACCATTTGAATACTTGTTATTCATTAACTAATTCTATAATTACTGTAGCATTCACCTTCTAAAATATAATAATATCATAATGTTCTTTACATACATGTTGTTTTTAAATCTTTCACTGGTGGTTACATCTTTTAAAAGGATAGTGAATCCCCTGTCTGATATGAATAAAGTAACGGTGTTGTTAATTTGCTATATTGTTGTTTAGATTTAAAACATTCTGAATTTTGTGAAAGAGACTTAGCTATAGTCAGGTTTTGTTCCATTTTTAAAATCTGCCAAAAATGTTCAGTCATCTATACATTACTGTACCTTTTTTCAATGGTCATTCATAGGCTATTTATTAAATAAATGCAGGAACAAAAGTATTGCATAGGCCATGGTTAGTCTTGCGTTCCAAATTTGCGGACTTCTTCACTTCTATTTTACATGATGATCTTTTTCTCCGATGTCAATGATAAAATTAAAGTCTTTTTATCATTTTAACTTGAAAGTGTAATGAGAACAACCGACAAAACGGATATTAACATAAGCAACTTTTTCATAACTATAGCTTTTTATCGTTTATTTATTCACCAATATGTAAATAAAGAAAACTAGAAGTGTGTACATAGGACACGGATGGCCCCTCATTGCACTGCTATGTCAGTTTACTGTCGTACAGCAAAACAGTTTGACAGACGGACAGACAAAAAGTCTACATGAATCTTCTGCCCCTAATTGGTTGGGGAATAAAAACGACATCCAATTTTTAAAAATTGGCATCTTGATTTTATTCCTAATATTGAGTTGCAATAATTTCAAATCACTTTTATATCCTAAAGTATGCTTAGAAGGAAATAAAAACAAGCAAAATCCCAGATGTACAACCAAACATATTGCCCAACATTTATGTAAAGTTTCGTGACTCCAGTTTAAATACTGTTTGAGCTACGCACGACACAATTTCAAAATTGCAAATGTTTACTAAGTCAAGGACAATGACACTTACAAAGCTGAAATTATTCCATATGCAAAAACCCAGGTCCACAACTTCACATGCTGATTAACATTTCTGTAAAAGTTGTTGACCCCAGCTCAAGAACTTTTACAGGTACACATAACATAACATTTATGGACGGTTTAAACTCAGCCAAGGGCAATATCTGCACATATTTTGAATAAATATACTAGCAAAACCCTATGTGCACAACTTCACATGCTGACTTGTCTATCATAATTAACATTATTCCGGCAAATCTTGAATATTCTACTTTCTCACCGAAATAATACATTCATATCATATAACAAACTACCTCTGTTATTAAAAGTGCTAGAAAAAATACTTTAAGGAGATAAAGATCATCAGGTTTGAATAACTGTCATTCGACTGACAAGCATATCGCTTTACTGTGACAAAATGAACTGAAAACCCTTTGAAACATACTTATCTGGTTCTTTATATAAGTATATCTTACAAGCGAGGTTTTACGCACGCGTAAAACGGATGTGAAGGAATGGTCAGCTGCGCACTGCATACATTTAGAACATCCAATAAAAAGCTACCTGGACGAATGTCTGTTAGATCTGGGCAGTTGATGAAATTTAAAGGGGAAGCGTTACGACACAAAAAATCCATCAGGTTTGTACTAGAAGCACTCGTTTTATACTGTGACAGGATTGGTACGCTTCAATGTCGTATTGTGCCAGGAATCTGACACCATGTGTCTTTTTTATATATAGGCAGTATTGCTTGTAATTGTTTATCATAATGCCTTGGACATTAATTAATTAAGTTCCCGATTGAACGAAGTATAAACTTTTAATAAGCATATGGTCAACGATAAAAAATAACTTTGAGCATAAACGTAGGAAATATGACATAAAAGGCATCAGACCCGTTACAAAATCAAACCAAAATAAAACAGCAAACGTGTGACCTCGCTTAACTATATCAGTGTCAGCACAACACTATCAAAATCATCTAAAATAAATAATGCAAAACTTAAAAAGATAGGTTTCTTCAAAACGAACTTGTTTCCTAGTTTCCAAAAGTCAACAAATAGACAGATTGAACAATTCAGATGTTTTTATGACAGGGCAATGCAACAGCTAAAACCGATGCGTTTTGTCCAAATGCGAAACAGTTCCACTTTAGGTGGAGACAACGTATTTACGTATGATTTAATTTTAGTCTGGTTCCACGATATTAAATATCGCTAAACTACAGACAGTCCATTTGAAGAACATGTAAATAACAAGATTGCATTTGAGAAAAATGCTATGCCACCGCATTAATACAACACTAAATAGTAGTGTAGGAACAGATTTTCTTTGTTTCTATACAATTTTGAAGATTGTCATAATGCATAGATCCCTGCCCTATCTAATTCTTATTATCAGATTAGTGGTTAAATCTTTGTTAACTCAATAAAAGATCAGAGTAGGAAAATATCAATGCACTTGAGTCTAGTGAATTTGGTGGTGAAGGTCATATTTCACACAGCCTAAATTTCATGACTACATCAAAGGACAACATAGTAAGACACTTTGTCAAAATCTAGGTCAGCTGAAATCAAAGTTCACTTAACATCTTAATCTGTACACATGGTTCAAATTTCATAGCTGTACATCAAAGGACAAGGAAGTAGGTCACATCATCAAAATCTAGTTCACCTGATATCAAAGTTCAATTTTACAACTAAAACTGTGCACATGGTCAAAATTTCATTGCTGTACATTAAAGGACAAGAAAGTAGGTCACTGTCCCCTTGGGCAAGGCAAAATTTTGGACCCAAGGGTTTAATTCAAAACAATCTTGATACAGGTCCACCAAACAACATTTCAAGTCAAATATCTAAGCTGTAGCTTTCTCCTATTCAGAAAAGATTTGTTTTGTTTTCTGTTTTTACTATGTGAACATAATTAGAATCACTGCCCCTGGGCAGGGCCAATTTTAACACTAGGGGCATAATTAAAACAACTTTAGTAGAGAACCCATAGAATATATTATAGAGCAAACATCAAAGCTCTATGCCTTGTACCTTCAGACAAAAATATTTCTTTTTTTTTTTGTTTACTATATGTACATAGTAAAAATCAATGACTCCTGGGGGTGGGGCCAATTTTGACCCCAGGGCTATACTGTGTACAATCTTGCTAGAGGTTCACTACATAATGTTTCATGCAAAATATCTTAACTCTAGCCTTTGTAAATTTAGAGAAGATGATTTTTTAAGTTTTTACTATATACATATAAGGAAAACCTATGGCCCATGGGGCGGGGCTAATTTTGACACAAGAGGCAAAATTTGAACAACTTTGGTAGAGTACCTATAGATGATATCATTTAACAAATATTCAAGCTCTAAGCCTTGTACCTTCAGACAATAAGATTTTTTTATTTTTTACTATATGTATATATTGAAAATCAATGACCCCGGGGCAGGGGCAATTTTGACCCCAGGGCTATAATTTGAACAATCTTGCTAGAAGTTCACTTCACAATGTTTCATGCAAAATATCTAACCTCTAGCATTTGCTAGAAGAAATTTTTTTACTATAAAGTTTTTTCTATATACATATAAGGAAAACCAATGACCCCAGGGGCAGGGCCGATTTTGACCCCAGGGCTATAATTTGAACAATCTTGGTAGAGGTCTACCAGACAATGCCTTATGCAAAATATCTAAGCTCTAGGCCTTTTGGGTCTTTACAAGAAGTTATTTTAAGTTTTTACTATATGTACATATAGTGAAAATCAATGACCCCCGGGGCGGGGCCGATTTTGACCCCAGGGTTATAATTTGAATAATCTTGGTAGAGGTCTACCAGACAATGCCTTATGCAAAATATCTAAGCTCTAGGCCTTTTGGGTCTTTACAAGAAGTTATTTTAAGTTTTTACTATATGTACATATAGTGAAAATCAATGACCCCCGGGGCGGGGCCGATTTTGACTCCCAGGGTTATAATTTGAACAATCTTGGTAGAGGTCTACCAGACAATGCTTAATGCAAAATATCTAAGCTCTAGGCCTTTTGGGTCTTTACAAAAAGATTTTTTAAATTTATTCTTATAATTCCTTTTGGTTGCCATGGCAACCAGATTTCTGCATGGAATGAAATTCTTTGAACAACTTTGGAAGCCCTTCACCCAAGGATCAATCCTGCCAAGTTTGGTTGAAATTGGACAAGTGGTTTTTCACAAGAAGATTTTTTAAGTTCACTATATAATCTATATAACACACACACACACACACAAACAAACACACAGGTGAATCGCTATATGCCACCGCATCGCAGATGCTGCGGTGGCATAAAAATGTTTTGCAACAAAGCCAGAAATTCAAAATTGGCCATGAAGTGTAAACCTGATGTATGTGAATCTTACTATGTACTTGTGTTTTATTGCCAACTCGCAAAATTCCGCAGTAAATCATACGTCTTATAAGACTCGGCTGCTTCGCAGCCGAATAAATTAATTTTGTGATATTTGAAACCTACAGTAATGATATAAGAACAATGGTAGTCGTTTAATTTTTCAGTTTTTGTCTACATATTGTCTATAGAAAAGACTCCTAAAATAAGTTCAAAAGAAAATAATGCCATTACAAATACTCACATTTATCTTCTGTCGCAAATTTAGCTTTTTTAATTCCAAAGATATTTTATTCATAAAAAGAGAACATAATGTTTCCGTTAAATGTTTTGTAATCTTGTCAAACATCTGGAACATTCAATGATTTTGTGCATAAAAAATATGGTATACAACTATTATCTAAAATTAGCAAATGCATATCGTGCATATAAAAAGAAATATTTAAAGCCAAAAAAAGCTTTATCGTGGTGGTATTGTACCTTGGTGGTTTATTAGTACAATTTAAATAACAAAGAAATAGCGATTGTCCGCTCATTCTATCTATTCAATGAATATATTTAAACTTTTCGCTTGCAAGATTATTTAACGTTATAGAATTACATTAAATGTAGTTTTGTTAATGATCAAATAAAAGTCTTGCCTGCTTGCACTTTATTGTCGAGCAATATGAAATACTGATTGCACTTATTCCATTGCGTTGCCAGCCAGATTATATTTGACATTATACATTCGTAATTTCTGATATAAACATAAATCTATTTCACTTTGGTGCGTGACAGCAGTATTATGTGTCTGGGTAACATTTTCTTGCATAACAGACAGAATAATCTACTGTTTACATCGGTTCTAGAAAAACCTGTCTTACGTCCCCGTATAAGACGGGTCGCGCGCTTTAAATGTCGTCATTCACGCGCGCTTTTCATAAATGAACTGCGTCCTTATACGTCATTTGCCATTATGAATGAATTTGTAAACTCATGCGCTACTATAAGAAAAAAGTGCTACATGCAAATATTAGTTTACGTAATTTCTATCCGAAATATGATTAATATTTAATGTGCAAGAAAATAACCCCAATTGTTAAATGGTCTAGTTATCTTTTTAGAGTTTAACAGAAGAGCGAATCGGATTTCGCAAGATGACGCGCCAGCAGTAAAAGAAAAAAATCAAAATTTACTATTGTCAAGCTTTCATTTTGCTGAATAGCGGTATTAATGACTGTATTTTTTAATCCGAATTTCAAATCCATTTTCGTCACTTTTAATATCTTTAGATAATTTATTATCATTTTTAATTTGAGCTTTTTATTATGCTCCCCGAAAATTTTCGGGGGAGCATATAGTCGTCGGGTTGTCCGTCCGTCCGTCCGTCCGTCCGTCCGTCAGTCAGTCAGTCCGTCAGTCCGTCCGTACGTACGTACGTCCCAAATTCGTGTCCGGCCCATAACTTTTTTATTTGAAGTTGGATTTTAAAACTATTTCATAGAAATGATCACCATATTAAGACGACGTGTCGCGCACAAAATTTGGGTCGCTACCTTGAAAGTCAAGGTCACAGCATGACCTTGCAGCAAAATCGTGTCCGGCCCATAACTTCGTTATTTGAAGTCGGATTTTAAACTATTTCACAGAACTGATCACCATATTGAGACGACGTGTCGGGCGCAACATTTGGGTCGCTACCTTGAAGGTCAAGGTCACAGCATGACCTTGCAGCAAAATTGTGTCCGGCCTATAACTTCGTTATTTGAAGTCGGATTTTAAAACGTTTTTACAGAAATGATCACCATATTGAAACGACGTGTCGCGCGCAATATTTGGGTCACTACCTTGAAGGTTAAGGTCACAGCATGACCTTGCAGCAAAATCGTGTCCGGTCCATAACTTCATTATTTGAAGTCGGATTTTGAAACTATTTCACATTCATGATTATCAGATTGAGACGAAATGTCGCGCGCAATATTTGGATCGCTACCTTGAAGGTCAAGGTCACAGCATGACCTTGCAGCAAAATCCTGTCTAACCCATAATTTCCTTATTTGAAGTCAGATTTTAAAGCTATTTCACAGAACTGATTACCATAATGAGATGACGTGTCGCGCGCAACATTTGGGTCGCTACCTGGGTCACATCATAACCTTGCAGCAAAATCGTGTCCGGCCCATAACTTCGTTATTTGAAGTCGGATTTTACAACTATTTCACAGAAATGATGACCATATTAAGACAATGTGTCGTGCACAAATTTGGGTTGTTTTTACACTTTGAACTTTGTCTTCGACATAACTCTGACACTACAAAAGGTATACCTTCCTGTGTCCAAACCCTATTCGGGGAGCATCACGCGGTTCAACCGGCTCTTGTTTTGCCTTTAATACTGTCTTGACCCGGTTGTTAATATTTAAAATCATTTGATGTGTATGTTCAATTGAAAACAATCAAACAATATGGTTGTTCTAAAATGAAGCAAATGTCTTTGCTAGTCATGACTCTCGGAAGTTAAATCACATTATTATTATCAGGATATGATAATTATTTTGGCGTTGTTCGCGTAACATTTCATTGAAATCTTGAAATCTGAGAAAAAGAGCGGAAACGAATGTTACTTGGTAGAAATACGTAAAACTCATCAGGAGACATAACTGTGTGTTGGAAGATCCGAAGTAAGACATACCGATGATATGCGCTTGTCCCTTTTGTATTGATTTTATGTAAAAACCTAGTCAGCAGCTGTGACAAAATAGAGGAGAAACGTATTTTATCACATAAACCGCGGCGTAGGAGTGTAATAAAGCCATGTAATAAAAACGATATTACACTAGTGTAATAACACTTTGACGTGACGTCATTTGCGCTATATAAAAACATAGCGTTAAAGCGCGCTAATGTTTGCGTTACACTATAGGCGCGTCATTGAAAAATTACTCGTTTTAACAGTTTACTGTTCTTATTTTATATATGTGATAAATACAATATTATATTCGTGTAGATTCAATGCTAAATTTATTGAACTCGTTAAATGAAACATTATTATGCTCGCCAGAGGCTCGCATAATATGATTTTATTCAACTCGTGAAATAAATTTAGTATTTAACTACACTCATTCAATAGCCTCTATTTTACTCTGCATATATTCAGAGTAAAATTCGTTACCAGCCTTGCGTTTCTTTGCAACTGCATACATAATTAGGAACCATCAATACCAAAAGGAGTTGCGCATATCATCCGCATATCCCGGTCGGACAATTTCCGAGTAATGGCCAATGAATAGGTCAAATTGCTGTCTGTTCTTTGCTTGAACTTTACTATCATTGGCTACAACTTTGTTGTTAATAAATTGATTGTCTTCAAACTCGGACATAACAACACTTAAAACACCACTTCAAAACAGTTTAAACTGAATCTGATTTTGACCTTGGAATTACCATGACCTATGTAAAAAATGAATAAATTTGGCTATTACTTTGTAAATGACGGATATCATTTATACTTGGACAAGACAACACTATTGACAAACACATGAGAACATGACCTTGAAAAGACATTGACTTTAAAGTCAACATTGACTTTAAAGTCAAATGACCTTGAAAAGACATTGACTTTAAAGTCAAATTATTGAATTGTGATAAAATTGCCATTATTATTAACTTTATTATTAATAAACATATTTGGTTTATACTTGAACAGAACAACACGGAGAAAAAAACAATTGTTTGAGTTATTAAAGTAATAATTCTCCACTGATGGGAATAGGAGACGGTTGGCCATTCATCTCTCCGATTTTCCATGCACACAATGACTCTGCAACTTCTGACTGGATTTCAATGAAACTGTGCAGGAAAATTTGATTCCCAACGGACATGTGCATATCATTGGCATGTCAAGATCGGATTATTCATCTCAGAGTTATGGCACCTGATTAGTTATGCAGAATGAATAGAGAGAAATATTCTTATCCTCGCTATTATTGGGCAACTGTTGCTTGAATTTTAACATAGCTTAATAGGAATCATAAATAACAAATGAAAGGTGCGCATGTCCTTGCATGTGCTAGTCTAATCATTCAATATATTGTTATGGTCCCAGGTTGGTTATGATGTATGTATACCGAATAAAATCTATCAAGTTCGAGCAGAGATTGTCATTAAACATTTAGCTAGACATTTGATTTATCAATGCCGAGCTCGGATGTGAAGCTGGCTCGACATTCAGCACAACATTCAACTCGACATTCGTTTTTGAAGCTTTTTCGAATGTCTTGCTGAGATCTATGCTGCAAAACGAGCCAGTTTCACTATTAAAACAACTTCAATTAATCTTTTTGATGAGGTAGTAACATTGTTTTTCTTCCAGTTTAACAGCTGGACTAAGACTTCATGCTCCTCTTATCCATGCCTCAAGTTAGGCATGAGGAAGCACTCAAGTAAACCCATCAACTATGCATTAATTTGAAGAACATTTTCCCATAAAATAGTTCCTGGTAAAACTCAAACAGACATCTTGGACAAATGGCAACTTATATGATAAAGGAAAAGCATCATATGTTACATAATATATAAACAATAACATATAACATAATGCATGTACATAAATAATAACTAAACATATTAACCAAACTTTTTTATTTCCATATTTTTTCAATTTCTTATTTGAAAGTAAAAGATGCATATGTAATAGAACAAAAGTTTTGAAATGTTCATATTCTTGTCCGTGTAAACAAAATCATCAGAAATTCTACACAAAATACTAAACTAAACATATTGAACTTAAATCTACACACATCAAATATATATGAGAACTTTCAAAATAAATGTAAATAACAACATTAATTACACTTTATAAGTAGATTCAACATTCTATATGACGATATTTAAATATATTTGTAATTTAAAAACTAAACTTTCTAAATCATACTGCACATACAATAGTACACATTATAAGTAGACATTATCTACAAATATCATAAAATATTTGTGATTCACACAAATCCAAGAGTTTAATTGTAAACAATTATCAGTTTATACCTCTAAAATTCACTGTATAAGAAAAAGAGAAACTTAATTATGTGATTACATCTCCTACGAATTTTATCAATACTTATGTTTGCTCTTGTTACAAATACATCATAGTTAATATGTATGCTTAACGCAGGAAATTTATGACTATTTTCCTGAAATAATGTTTCTTATTTCACTTCAAATTGGTGGAGATACACAAGTGCAAAATCATTTAAGAACTGGGTATTATATTTTTGTTTTACTGCCATTGTGGGACAGCCTTTGTACACACACACACACACACACACACACACACACGCATGCACGCACGCACACACTAGTTCCTGTATATAGCTAAAATAATTAAAAGCCATCTGAACACTTTTAAAAGATAAATAGCATCTGAACAAGAACAGAAAAGTACAGTCAAACTTGTGTTAAAGACAACATTGTTATAAAAATCACATTGCAAAAAAGCCATTTTGTGATAAACCTTCATTGGTAAAATGGAATAAAGTAACCTCTAAATAAAGACTTCTTGTATATAAAGACCATTATTTGTCCTTCCCTTGGGTAGCCTTTGTTCACAGGTTTGACTGTCTGCAAGCAACTCTAAATCACTGAACACTTTCAGAGACATCTCTTTTCAGGTATTATGTAGTTAAAACTTCGAATTGACAACATAGTTTTGACCATTTGCTTGCTTACTTCATCTTCGTCAACTTTTTTAGGTGACAAAATGTCATAATTAACTAAAATTACCCAAACATATACAGGAGCAAGAGCCGATATCTAAAACTTTGCTGTCTGTAGGTAATGACCATATTTCATAGCACTGATGACAAAAAAAAGTCAGAAACAAGATTGCATTTGAGAAAAATGCTATGCCACCGCATTAATAAAACACTAAATAGTAGTGTAGGAACATATTTTTTTTGTTTCTATACAACTGAAGATTGTCATAATGCATAGATCCCTGATCTATCTAATTCTTATTATCAGATTAGTGGTTAAATCTATTGTTAATCCAATAAACGATCAGAGTAGGAATATATCAATGCACTTGGGTCTAGTGAATTTGGTGGTGAAGGTCATATTTCACACAGCTTAAATTTCATGACTACACCAAAGGACTGTACAGACTTCCCGAAATACGTCGGTCCGACGGACATGTCCGATAAATTTTGATCAGGTCCGACGAGTTTTTATTCCGGATCGGTCCGACTGTCCGGCTTTTATCCAAGCCGCATGTATACAAAATGGCGTCGCTAAAGGTGCCAAACCTTGGAAAAATAAAAAATCTACGTCAGAGGAACAGGCACAACAGCAGTAAAAGGATAAAAAGAATAGGCCTGAGACAAAATTTAATGAAAAATAGAAGCAAGACAGTGAATCGTTGGTGTATGATAGGGAGGAGATGAAAATGCGCTGTAAGGAATGTGCCGATTTTTACGGTGAAAAAATTAAAAACAAAAAGTGTCTTAGAAATACAAACACAAGTTATTCTTTGATTTTGATCAATTTTATTTGGTCCGACAGATTTCGTTTCGGTCCGATAGATTTTCATGGTTTGTCAGACCGAATGTCTTACACTTTTTTTCAACTTTCGGGAAGTCTGCAACACAGTAAGACACTTTGTCAAAATCTAGGTCAGCTGATATCAAAGTTCACTTTACATCTTAATCTGTGCACATGGTTCAAATTTTATAGCTGTATATCAAAGGACAAGAAAGTAGGTCATATCATCAAAATCTAGGTCACCTGATATCAAAGTTCAATTTTACAACTAAAACTGTGCACATAGGCAAAATTTCATTGCTGTACATCAAAGGACAAGAAAGTAGGTCACTGTCCCCTTGGGCAAGGCAAAATTTTGACCCAAGGGTTTAATTCAAAACAATCTTGATACAGGTCCACCAAACAACAATTCAAGTCAAATATCTGAGCTGTAGCTTTCTCCCATTCAGAAAAAAGTTTTATTTTCTGTTTTTACTATGTGTAAATAATGAGAATCACTGCCCCCGGCAGGGCCAATTTTGACACCAGGGGAAAAATTTGAACAACTTTAGTAGAGGACCTATAGATGATATTATATTGCAAACATCAAAGCTCTATGCCTTGTACCTTCAGACAAAAATATTTTTTATTTTTTTCACTATATGTACATAATCAAAATCAATGACTCCCGGGGCGGAACCAATTTTGACCCCAGGGCTATAATTTGAACAATCTTAGTAAAGGTTCACTTCGCAAAGTCTCATGCCATATATTTAACCTATAGCCTTTGTCAATTCAGAGAAGAAGATTTTTCAAGTTTTTACTTTATACATATAAGGAAAACTATCGCCTCTGGGGCAGAGCAATTTAACACTAGGGGCAACCACACGACTTTTGGACCCCAAATGAGGACACCACTATAGATGACTTCTACTAGCAAGTAAATACCAGACACCTAATACAGCCTCTTGTGGAATAAACTTTTTATGATATCATTATTTCAAAAAATGTCAATTTACCACCAACTGAGGGCGTAACAAGCGAGGACCATTGTTTTCAAGTGAGGACGGTTTACACACTTTCAATTGAGAACCTACCTGTCAAATGAGGATAAGACTTAGTGACACACACACACACACTCACACTTCCTCAAATGAGAACTGATATGTACCTGTCAAATGAGGACACAATTTTTTTTAAATATCCTCACTTGTTGCGACTAATGGTAAATACGTTTAGTAGTAGGCCCTTACAAGCCCATGTCTATTATAATGTTTCAAATTTCCACAATTAAATTGATCATGATAAACTTTTGTTCCCGACTTTCTTGAATTTTAAATTATTGTAATTGATACATAATTCAAGCAAATGTCATTTCAGACATGAGAAAAAGGACAAAATTTGCCATATACTCGTATTTGCATAATTTTTGAGTAAGGCAATGTACCTGATCCACTTAACTTGTGTAATCAAAAAGTGACATTAAAAGGTTAACGGTTATATACCATTTCTTAGCCCGTTTAAATAACTCAAAGATAAAGGATTTTTACTTTGAAAACAAGTCACATATTCATCACATTTCAGTTGGTAAATGGAATGGAAATGACGCCGTTAGCTTGTGATTAACTCCCATTTTTCATGTTGACGTGTCATAACATTTTTATATAAATAATCAAACATATATCAGCATCGAGATGTTTCTTGCTTATATAAAATAATCTCATGACTTCATGGACTTAAATATGACATTTGAATATGATGTAGATGTAGACCCTTCAAACTAACAGATAAAGGACTTTCCTGGTCGGTCACATTTATTTTTCATAAGGATGCATAGAGCTACTATAAGCCCTATAGCTGTTGTGCGTTTACATTCTAGATAATATGCACAATTAAAATAACCAATAGTAGATGATCAACTTTTTATCATTTGGTCATCTGTTTTCTGTAATGTTTTTTTTATTTCATTATTTCAAAAGCTGATATTTTACAATCAATTCAGGGCGTAGCAAACGAGGACGAGGACGGTTAATACACACGTGCGCGCACGCACACACTCACATACAGACACAAGAGACAGATAAATACAGAGCATTTGTATTGATTTACATTGGTTACATTCCATATCTCACCGTAATGAATAGTACAATATAACATGTATAATAAATAATGCGCAATTCATACATTATTTCAAAAACTAAGTCTGGATTCAAACAAGCAAATCATACATCAAATACAATTTCAAATAAATATTTCAACATACGTTTGAAAGATAATGCATCAGGCTAGTAAGGTTTTGCTGAATTTTGTTAACGCCAGTTTTTGTATAAAAAATTAAATCCAATACGCATAAGGTTGATTTTCCACCTAGTTACACAAACAAGAGATCCACAAAGGACTTTAAAGGAAAGTTAATTAATTTTATAGGCCCAATGTGCCCGAAAAAGGAATCAGAAAAACATTGGCAAAAAAGACTTATTTAAACAACATGATGGAACCTAGGAACCAGTATTTTGAAATTACATGTAAACAAAAACCAGGTCGATACTTTTAAACAAGATCTGAGTATACATTTTAGTACATTGCATCCTAAGAGGCCAACCAAAATTACTTGTACAATCTTGGAAAGGGTCCATGGACCGTTTTTGTAAGATCATATCAAACTCAGACCCACAGTTCTTGACCTAAAGATCAATATTTTTTTCTTCCAGGTTTTTTTGTAACAATAGCAACCAGAGATATGCATTAGTTTTATCGAACACTTTGTTTACAGAAAAGTACGGACGGACGGTGGCTGGATTTAGTGATCAGGTGCGCTGATGAGTTGACACTGCATGATACATTTGTATAAGTATCATTTTTTATTTGGGGTACCGGCAATGAATGGTTGAACGCAATGACCTCTTACGGTACTTGTATTGATTTCTCTTAATCACTTGGGCCCGCTTTACTAACATTTCGTAAGTTTTTCGTAGTAGTTTCGTAACTTTATTTTTACGTTTAAACTTACGTAAATCGTAAGTGTGTTACACAAAACGTTTGTAAGTTTTTTCTTAAACTTACGTTAAAATAGTTCGTAACTCTTCAATGAAGGTTTGAAGAATTATTCAATAAGGAGGCGTTTAGGAAATATCTGATAAAGAGTAAACTGATTTCTATCAGACACTGCAAAACATAAACTAATATGGCTCACCTGAATATTAAATATTATCCATGACAAGGAACAAGTAATATTGTAAACTTTAAACAAAAGAAGAAAGAACATCTAAATCTAAAATTGATATAAAGTTCATATTTCTTTCTGAAAATAGTGTACATTTAAAAACATTATCAGTTGCTATTGCTGATGGAAAACAACAGTTACAGATGAAGTAAGTGTAACATGTTATGTGCGTTTAATGGCCGATTTTTCTATATTTATATCTATATTTTTCCTTTGCGTTACTAATGCAGTAAGTGCTCAAATTGCATATTTCGACCTCTTTTTAGCAACTAACGTGGGTTGTAAGTACCGTTGATAATGTGCAAAATGATTCCTTTCGGTTACTTTTCAATTTTATACTTTAAAAGTTACTTTTCAACTTTTTCATGACCAATATTTACAATATAAATATATGATTTACGTAAGTTTAAATGCATCTGGAGGCATTTACATGTCAAATATAAAAAAGTCTTCATTCCATGTCCGCTTCAAAAAGAATGTACATTTAAACTTATGAATGAGAAGTTTTTAAAATACCTTGACACAAATGATTATCATTAATACACGATCTAATTCAAATCAATAATTTTATTGCATTTACCATTTTACAATGTTTATAACACATACAAACATATATACTGACAATTGAAACTTTGTACACTCAAAATGTGAATATGTTTTTTGTCTTGTATATTTCCATGTAATATTTGTACAATAAGTATTCATTTCCTTTGTTATGCTTAATTCAAACAGAAAACTACAGCCAAGTCCAAGCCTAAGCTTTGTCATATAAACAACTTTTTAAAAAATATGTAACATGTATATACGATTATAAGTGATTATTTTTATTTTACTCTGACATAAGTTACCTGAAATATTACACAATGAACAAATTGGAAGACAACCGTTCATCCCGTCGACAGAAGTACTAGTATACATGTCGGTATAAAAAACATAATTGACGTGACGGTAAGTACTTATCTACTATTAACATATCACAGCTGTGTTCGATTAAATCAATGCTATTGATTCATAGTCAACATCTAAAGGAGCCTGTTAAAAAAAATTCTGGCCCTGTGCAAGCTTACTTTAAATGAATTTTGATTGAGGATAACCACACTTTCCGATGAGATGCGGCATTTCTTTTAAAAAGTTACAAAAGCTTAAGTTTTCTCGTGATAATAAATAATTTTAAGATACAATTCGTAAAATTAAATATTCCAAACGTCTTAGCTTCAAAAATGCGTTCCGGTTTTAAATTTTAAATGTATTCAAAATTTGAGAAACGTCATCAACCGTTCGCCTCTATTTAAATAACATCGATATCCACTCATCAGCAAGGATGAATAACGCTGAAAACCGTTCAACGAAACAATCTTAACGGCTTTTGTGCTACAGTAACTTGAAAAGAGAGAAAAAATGTGTTTATAATATATAAATAATGGTACTTTCTGATGGACCTCATGCTTACGAACTTCATCAACACATAATAATTTTTTAATTGTCCGCCATGTGAACTGATTTAGTCTAAAGCATACATCTCTTGACGAACTATTATTATTGAGAGACATTTTTTTTTTCATTTACCGGACTGTCTTTCAATATAAAAAGGTAGGCAAGATCTATAACTAATTTCTCTGAAATGTTCAATTACTTCTTTTGAACTCAGAGTAGATAAAGGCAAAATTTAGCGTTTAATACTTATATTCATCGATTCAGTGTAAATATGATTATTGTGTCTGATGCAGTGAATGACTGTGTCACCCGAGAGATGAACGCGCATGAATAAATAATTCGGAGCCATGGTTACCGCAGACTTGTAAACTAATATTTTGTATACATTTTTTGATTACAGACTATGATACAAGAGGGAACTAACATCAAACCACTAAGCTATTTGATTTGTATACGCGGTGGATATTAAAATCAGATAACAGACTGTGTGCTTCGATGTTTATTCTTTCACTTGGAAAATCACATAGACACTTATTAACATTTTAGTAAGTGTTACAAACAGATTGCAATGCAGAATTGTTTAGTTTGCGTGTGTTCTTTTTTCTTTTATTAATATATTTAGATATTATATTTACCATTTAAAACTTATGTAAATTCAGTAAACATGGCTTTTTCTGTGTAAACATTGAAAGATATCTGATACATAGAATCTTTAAAACATGAGGTCCATTAGAAAGAGCCATTACGTAATTACTGAACAAAAGTTAAACTCTTTCCTAGTTACTGGGGCACTAAAGCCCTTTGAATATGGTATTTGTCTTTAATATCTAAATAATTGCAACACAAACAATATCTTTCTTCGCGAGGAATCCTATTTCTACTAAATCTACCAGCTTGAATTTTAAGCGGAAGACCATTCATTCTTAATCTAAAAGAATAAAATGTAGTATATTTAGACAACACTCGTATTCAAAACAAGATTTAACAGTCTATATATACATAAAACAGGACTTTTTCAAGGTTACTGAGCCATTCTTGTTTTAAGGAATCAATAAAACGACATTTAAATTCTGAAAAAGCATAACCTGGTCTATATTTTAACAATTATCAAAACTGTATGAAAATCCATAACTATTTAAAATATTTTAACATTAAAAACCCTATTTGTTTGCCCTTTATTGCTATCTTCAAGGGCTTGAGTATAAATTGTTTTTGATATATATTATTGTCTGTATTTACAAATTTTAATCAGAACTTAATAATTCTTACATATCTATGAATATATATAATGGATATCTTCCAAGTACACCATATACACTAGTTTTACATGTATTTAATCTAACTTTTAACAACCTTTTACAAAATTTTAAATGTATTTCTGTCAATTTCCTTAGATTTAGAATAACCCCAAATTTCACATGAATAATTTAATATTAGTGAAACGAAGACATCAAACAACTGACATAATGTTTTTGGACTAAGATCATACTCTTTACATTTAAATAACAGCATGTTCATTGATTTAAAGCTTTTCTAATTAAATGTTATTGATTTAGAATAGAATAAATTTACCTGTATAGTTAAAAATAGTACCTAGATAATTGAAATCATTAACAGCTTCGATTTCTTTGCCATCATAGGTCCAATGCTCAGATGCTAAAAGTGCACCCCTTTTACGAAATACCATACTTTTTGTTTTTGAAGTATTAACTTTAAGGCCCTAATAATAACAATAAGACAATAAGAGATTCAAAAGAGTTTGTATTTCTTCTAGGCTTTTACGTATGATAGCCATATCGTCAGAAAATAATAAAAGAATTAAAACTATGTCAACCAAAATAAGACCTTCAGTTTCAGACTGAAGATATAATTTAAGGTCTTTAACAAAAAGGGAAAATAAAAGAAGGGACATAACTTCCCATTGAGGTAAAGGTACAACATACAGAAAATAATCAAAATAGCTAGAACATGACTTAACACAAGATTTTACTTATTCATACATATCACGTATTATACTGAGTACTTTCCCTTTAATTCGCAATTATAGTACAATTTAAACCAAAGGCTATTTCTATTAAGAGAGTCAAAGCATTTCATCATATCAACAAATATATCATACAATCTTTTACTATCATTTAAATATTTCTGAACCAATGAATTAAGAATAAAAATAGCGTCTACAGTGGATCTTCCCTTACGAAATCCGAATTGAGCATCCGAAATTATATGTCCTCGATGCATATACGTATATGGTCGCATGGTCGAAAAAATCTATAATTCTTTTTTTTACTTTTGATTTGAAATCTGCTTATCACATAATAGAAATAGTAAAAAGAAATATTTCAGAATCATAGAGAATATTAGAGAATATTTGGGTTTTTCTTTGGAAAATGAAGGAGAAAGGCATTTTTATATGTATAATGTGCTCCCATTTGGAATATTTACAGCAGGTTTCATTTTTACTTAATTAATGAGAATACCAGTACGACACGTGCGATCAATGGGCCAAAAGTTAGTCATGTTTTTAGATGACGGTATGGGCGGACATAATGATTTAAGCGTTGCAAAATCTTTAAGTATTTACGTACATGAGTTCTTATTTAAACTTGTTTTTTTTGTAGCAGAAGCAAAGTGCAATTGGTTTCCAGCACAAACTTCAGTTTGGCTCGGTTATTGCTGGGAAATGTTAACAGGCACACTGCATGCTGCCGATGAAAGAATCTGTAGGTTAGAAAGCACGATCAATTCTTTGTTTTTAAAAACAAATAAAGATAAGTCAAATGTAGTTTTAGCTCCTTTTCTAGCTTCCGTAATTGGTCAAATCGTGTCTTTTTAAAATGCACTAGGAAAGATAGTATTTTTCAAAACAAGGTGTCTGTATTGCTGTTTAGAATCCAGATTAAATTGGGGTTCATGTGTATTTGTTGACAACAACGCTCAAAGTGAATTGCGCTTTTGGAGGCAAAATTTAAGAAAAAGAAGAAAGAAAAAATACAGAATTGACATGTGATTTTGAGTGTTTTTCTGATGCCTCGTCTACTGGGTACGGAGGCTATGTGGCCCTTTGTGCGGGGGCCTTAATAGAAGGCAGTGAGGTAGTGGGTAATTGGAGCGACATAGAAGTTGCACAAAGCTCCACATGGAAAGAAATTCAGTCAGTAGAAAGGGTTATGAAAAGAAATGCAAAACTTTTAAAAGAAAAGAATGTCAAAGTTTATGTGATAATAAGAATGTAATTTCAATTTTACAGAAAGGTAGCAGGAAACACAATTTGCATGAAGTTTCAGACAACGTTCGGTCTTTTTGTGACAAAAATAACGTATGTCTTTTTTCAGAATGGATACCCCGAGAAAGTAATTTTGTAGCAGACGAGTTTAGTCGTATGTATGATAATGATGACTGGAGCATTCATGGGTATTTTCCATGTTAGATAACTTTTGGGGTCCACATACTGTGGATAGATTTTCGTCAAATCATAATGACCATTGTCAGCGCTTTAATTGTAGGTGGTGGTGTCTGGGTTGTGAGGCAGTTGATGGTTTGGGCAGATTTAGAAAGAAGATAACAATTGGTTAGTGCCGCCCCCTAGATTGGTCGGCAAAGTTGTAGACAAAATGTTAAATGAGCAGGCATCTGGTACTTTAATAGTCCAATTTCGGAAGTCAGTCTCATTTTGGCCAAAATTGTGTAATGACGACGGTAGTTTCATAATTTGTATAGCAGAATTTCAAATGCTATATAGTTTTCAGATTGGAGGTTAAAAGGAATGTCAGCATGATATACTTATTTTTATAGTGTGAAAATATTACAGCATAAACATAACATATTTTATAATCATTTTTCAAGCATAGGACTGAAACGCAACATAACAGAACAGCTACAAGAGGCCGGTTGTTACGACCAAAGTATGGTTAACAGTATGTGCCATCGTTTACTTGATACTTGAGAGTAAAAACACTAATAAGAAATACAACAACGCATTTAAGAGATGGAGGGTATATTGTTCCAGAAAGGGTTATTTATCTTTATCCGCGCGTCCTATTTTGGTTGCACAATATTTAACTGAACTATTAGATACTGGAAGTTCGTATCATACTGTGTCTACAATTTTTTTTACGGAATAAAATGGGCACATGAGTTAAACGGTTGAGAAGATCCAACAAAAAACCCATTTGTGAAAAAATTATAAGAATCATCCAAGCGTACAGCAAAGACACCTACACAAAAGAAAGATCCAGTGTCAACAGAACTCTTTGTAGAACTATGTGATCAATACAAAATGTCAGTTGATTTGTGTATAGTTCGAAATTAATGTATGATTACATTGGCTTTTTCAGGGTTTTTTTTTGCGTTTTGATGAGCTCAGTAATCTAGAATGCTCAGACATTATTTTTAAAGTTAGTTATGTAAAAACTATTTTAAGAAAGAGCAAAACAGATCAATATAGATTTGGTAATGAAGTTTTAATTAGTAAAGGTATTACTTCAGCATGTCCGGTTAGAATGTTACAGAGGTTTATAGTTTAGGTGACATAGCTGTTTCTTCTGATATGTTTTTGTTTAAGCATGCATTTCAATCTTAATCAGGTTTAAATCTGATTCATAAAAACAAACAGTAAAGCTACACTAGAGCAAGGGAATGTGTTACATCACTTTTTAAGACCATCGCTCAAACAAAAAAGGTTGGTATTCATTCTTTTAGAGCAGAAGGCGCTTCAATAGCAACAAACAATACTAGTTATTATAATGATCGGTGTTTAAAAAGACATGGTAGGCGGAAGTCCGATTTTTCAACAGATATTTATGTAGTAGATTCTTTAGAAAAACGGTTAGCTATTTCTCAAAGTTTGAAAATCTAATATGATGTTTTTTATTTGATGTGATTTGAAATTTTTTAGCCATGTATAACTTATTTCTTTTCACAAAGAGAAAGATTTGAACATATCATTTATTATTACAAAAGAAAATATTTTTTCATATTTTCATATTTTTTGTTTTGTTCCTTTTTCTAACTTTGAATGGTTTCTAGCTATTGTGCAGCGCTACCAGACAAAATATATGTTATAGTGTTACGTTATTTGTAGTAAAGTGGAGACTTTTTACTTTACCGCGTTACGTAGTATAGCGGTAAAGTTATGTCTGCAAGTTACGATTGAATAAGCCACATGAGTTAAAGATTGACCAATGTTTGATTGTTTTGTTACAAACTGACCAATCGAAATGAATGGTATGATAACATTGAGATAGGTAGAGTTACAGGTATTCTAGCGCGCACAACTAGCGTTGCTGTCACAACCAATTAATTGATTTTTAAAATTTCAAGTTATTTATGAGAATAATAAAACCTAATTACAAATATCGACTTATTTTCTAAGATGTAGCCCACTAAACAGTATATATACAGGGGTATGTCTAAATACATGAATTCATATTCGCGACTATGAACGGAAGTACCGAATATGAATATTATTTTCATAAATCAGCTCATGGGATTTATTTCCCCATAAGATACTATTATTTACTTGTATCATATGCATACTAGAAAGATACCAGAATGACAAGAATACCATATATGAAAATTATTTTGATACTGTACACATGCGTACACATTTAAAAACAACGCTTATAAAATACTATTTATACTTTATTTTTTTCAAGTAACAAATATTCACTAAGGTGAATATTTAACCCTTTGCCAAAATTTTATGAAAATGATATTCATATTTGGTATTCTCTTCATATTCACGGATATGAATTCATATTCGGTATTTAGTCATACCCTATATACAGCATTTGCGGCATCTTCTAGCACCAGTCTGAATTGTGTAGACATTTATGATGACATGCAGTGATTTTACAACTGTAGCTCTGCCAGTCAAGTTACTGTGAGAAATTTGACATTGTTCTGAAACTAAATTAATAAAAAACAAGCTTTTTCAGTATTTTTTCTTTTTCTCGAATCTATTTCAGATAAGTTTTCAAGGGAAGAACACTAAATGTTTGTTGAATTATGAGTGGCTGAATTGTACCCAGTAAAAGTACACTCTATGTTTCAAATTTTCCCTTTTCACTAACCAACAATGATCTGCATAAGATTTTTGAGAAGTACGTAAAAGTGTTGAAGTAAGTATTTATTTTTATATATATGTGAAAAGTTCATTTAAATCCCACCATCTTCCGGTTTCAAGTTGCTTTTATGATCCATATTCTTTTGGTGGTGGGATTTCCCTTGTCTGACCATCCCATCGTCTGCAGACTGACTTTTACAGTGGAATATGGGGATATCCTATGGACACATTTCTTATTACAGTACATACATGTGAACTCTCCCGCTTTCATATTTTCAAAGATTTTTCTTAACATAAGGTGTATTTTTCACAAATTTAAGAAATCTCCCCCTTTTTGATATCAGAACTTCCTTCTTTGTTTATAGCAAATTCTAAAATATCCCTCTTTGTGAAGAAAAATCTACTACTTGGTCATCGAAAAAAGTTCACATAATGTATGACAGTATCATTTTGATACTTTGAATACAATGGAAAAACTTAATTCATTGCAATTAAAAAAAGATAATACAGTACGCTCACCGCGGGTTTTGCTTTTTCCGCGATACCACCGCGGACGATTTTTTTTTATCGCGGACAAACGCGGGGGTTCGTCCGCGATGAGAAGCCTAATTTCCCCGCGATCCCCGGTGTTCAGTTGTTTCCACCGCGGACAAAATTCTGACGACCGTTCTTCATTCATCGATAAAATCAGTCACCCGTTTCCCGCGGGGGAACGCCATGGTCAGTTGGTCAGTATAAATTAACCTCCAAAAATAATAAACGTTTTATTATTTTTTAACGTCATCATTTTTACACAATGACTTGAAAATTGACCACAATCGTCTCCTTAAATGTTATTATACGTTAAATTATTCGAACGGAATTTGAAATAAAAATAATTACAGCTGTACCTGTTTTTGTTGTTGTTTTTAATATTCAATTGTATGTACTTAAAACTACATGTTGTCTACAAAAACTATCATTCCTATGAACAATAATATCTTAAGATAAAAATAAAATGAAATATTTTTAACTTGAAAATCGGTCGATCGAAGTTCTTAGAAAATAACTGCCATGTGCTTGTTTGCCTTATATACATGTATGTACATGCATACTGTTCATAATAAAATAACAAAAAGTATAACGTCAAGCTTAACAAAATTCTGCAAAAAAAATCTATAAAAAATAAAAAAGAACAAACAAACAAACTACTAAAACAAAAATGAAAATAAACTTCAACAGTTGATACAAACTTCAAAACATATACATTACGCTCACACCTGTAATTAGATAAATCAAAAATATCATTTAATGTATATTTTGGTGAAATAAACGCTTTCTTTTAATGTTCCAAATAAAATATAAGACTTTATAATCAACATGCAAATAAACAGAAACCGTAAAACGCATCTGACAATTGAAAGAGACGTCCTAGAATATTGCCTGAATAAATTGTTGAGGGTTACGTTTTCAAAGTTTTTAGATAAGAAACAAAAGCTGGCATATAAATTGTTGCAGTATCTTTTTCATAAATGTCTTATGCCGATTTTTTCATTATTTGACTTCAAGTTTCTCACTACCATGAAGTTGCGACGACAATGATTTATCTTGATGTCGAATACATATTATACATTACCCAACACAATAACAAGAAGAAGAACAAGAAATACACTGCATTTGTACATGTACTTTTATTACAACAAAAAAGAAAACAAAGAAACAAATTTTACATATAGTTATATGTACAGTACATGTTACAGTACGTACGTATACTGATGTTTAAATACAGTAATTAATTTTTAAAATTTAAGGTTTCCACCGCGTTGACCGGTGTTTGACCGCCGCGTTCCTCCGCAATTTACCACTGCGTTCCGCGGGGAAAACGGTTTCAGCCGCCGATCTATGTCCGCGGTGGTGAAAATTTTCTGTCCGCGGGGTCACGCGGACAATATCTGAGCAAATTTTCGTCCGCGGTAAACCTCATCCGCGGGGTCACGCGGGTTTTGCAAAAGCCGCGCTGAGCGTACTGTATGTGTCTAGTCAGTCCAGATTTGGAACTTTTAGTTCTGAAAAAATATTTCTTGACAAAGGTTAATTTGAAAAGATAATAATTATTTCTGACAGGGTTTCATTTTTCTTTTACACCCTTTGTTTTATTGTATCCCACCTAATGTGTCCAGTTACTAGGTGTTTTGTAATGTCCGAACAAAAACAAATATATTATGGTATTGTTTGCTAATTCAGGGTTACTGTAGCGAAAGACAAAGTTATAGGAGTTGTTTTTATACTATTTTTACAGAGAGACTCAGCCTACCAAGCTGCAAGGTCAATACACAGGTTTATTTTTTGCTTGACTATTTGTTACCAATTTTGGTAGATTATCTTTAACAAATTGCACTTAAGTAGATTCAATCCTTCATTTATATACGTGTATTATGTGATGGTAAATGATCACTCAGGGTTCCCAAATACTCTGTTGTCTTTGTATAAAAAATGAATGTTATGTTTCGTTCAAATTGAGGTAATTGAGGTATTGTTTGATTTTATTAACCTGTCAATTCCATACTGATTATACGGTCAATGCACAGAATATATTAATATCCGATAAACGTTCGGTAAATTCCGTGAGATGTACGCAGTAAGATGTGATTAATTATTTTTTTTATGAAGTATTTACACTGAGCGTTATAGCGAAATAGGGAAAACAACGGGTGTATAATATCTAAATGCCCTACGTGTTGTAAGATCGAGGACAGCGTATGTCCAGTTTTTTTTCTTATTCATAACTATTTTCAACATTTTTGAAGTTATGGTTGTTCTTTCTGTTTTAATATGCTTTGCAATTTTTTTTTGGTAAATACTATACTTGTTTAAGAATTAATATTCAAAATTCATTTGGATTAAAATCAATAAATGTCATTTCAGTGCCAAAACGTGAAAATTCAATGTTTCTTAGTTGTTTCATATCCGTGTAGACAATTTGCAAACGCTTGACAATTTTCATTAAAATATACAGTATAAGCCTAAAAAGAATTTAAAAAGAATGGATCGAACTTCGGACCTCTCGTACATTAGGTAATCACTTAACCGACTGTGCTATTGCGGATGTTACGAGAATCTACATTAAGCTAGTGGGAGTTTTCAAAATGTTAGTTATATACTCCATATTAATTCTCGTAAAATAAACGGACTAACCCGAAGTGGTATCGAATATTTAAATGAGTGCTATAATGTATTCATGATTGACAGGTCAATAAAATCAGACTATAGGTTGGATTTGCATTTGTTAAGGAGTCTACACACCTCAATGTAAATTCTAAATTTAGAATCATTTCGTTTGCTATAGACTTTCGTTTGCTATAGACTTTTTCTGATAACTTTTTTGGAAGTTACTGTGATGTGAATATCAGTTCAACTACTTACAAATTTTATCATCTTTTTAAATGATATCAAGAAATTAACAAAGATATTCAAGGATAGTATTATACGGTTGTGTTCATAAGGCCAGCCTTAAAATTATCTTTGTTTCACTTGCCATGACCCATGTCAGTTTGGTTAGGGTAGGGAGAAGGATTAAAAATTTTATCCAAAGAATTATTTTTCCGATCTTGAATTATAGCAAATTCAAAACTAAATGTAATAGTGAATGCTTAGCGTCTGTGTAAAGTTTAGACCATATTTTTAAAATTTAATCAACATGTATCCCAGTTTGCATACCTACAATTCAAAAACATGAGACAGATATGAATATGTGATTCTCAATGTTTAGTATGTGAGCAAGTAGCAAGAGGTGAAACAAACAATATTTTATTTTTGGCCTAAAATACACGTAGATTTTAACTAATCAGTAAGTTAGAAATATTTCCAGATAGAGACTCTGGCCAAGAAAAAGTCAGTATGTTTCAAATTCAGATTGTTACAGCCAAAAAGCTAGATGTAAAAGTGTTTTCCATTTTCTTAACTTGTTTATGATATCATCTCAGATGTTTTTGATTTAAATGACACATTAAATGGCCTTAATGTAGACAACAGAACTTGTAGAATGTTAGGATTTTTTTTCAAGTGCAAAAGGTGTAATTATCATCAATTTGTTTAAATTTTCATAAATATAAAAATTGTATTTAAAAAAAAATGTAATACAAATTTTTAAAGTGACATTATGCTCAACCATGGGTATATATTGAGTGAACAGGTGAATGTCAAAATAAGTTAATATTTTTTTCTTAATTCCCTTCAATAATTATAATTTACTTCACATGAAAGATGAGTTACTCACGTGGCCCTAAGAAATTTCTGAAATTATTAATCCGAAATTTACCTGTTACTTTCAATTGATAAAAAATGGGACAGCCTTTTTATATTTTAGGTACACTTATATTTTATCATTTTCCAATATCGAGTGTTGGTCAATCACCATTATATCAACCAGTTTACTGAAGAACATAGTCATTTAAACTCACATGACAATGAAAGCAATAAACATAATGTCACTAAGATAGGAATATGAGTATCAAAATACCATCATGTTGAAAAAAAAAACAAGTTATGCAGTAAGATTGCAAATTTGCAAGTCAAAGGTTATTTTTTACAGCTGTTTGAAAGAACCATATTGTGAACAATAGCAAAAGACAATGGTCGTGCAACAGAATTTATTCGTAAAAAGATGTATCCAGACAAATCTAAATGCTATGAATGTGGCGTAAGTATTATAGAACCGAGTCTTATGATTTTTTTTCAAAATTTTGTAAGATTTATACATGATAATCGTAGGTTGATAATCAATTTGTTTATGGATTGATACTTGAAATAATTATTTTAAAAGAATTTCTATTACAAAAAAAAACTGGCTAAAAGTTAAAAATGTAAAAGTGTATACTTGTTGGAGACCACCGAAACCGGACAACCACCAAACCCGGACGGCCCCGAAAATGCCTTTTTTATTTGTTCAGTGGTAGTTAATCAATCAGTCTGTTCTAAATATTAAATAAGTAGTATTTTGACTTCCATACAAAATTAAAATAATTTTACCAATTGGCAACGAGCAAAAGAAGTTAAAGATAATCTTCCAGCCAATAAGTACCTTTTGAGCTGAATAAAGATACTTAAGTTAAAAAAAAAGCTTTTGTGAAACAGGAATGATAGCATTTTGACAGAATTATGCCATTTTTTCGACTTAGAATTTACGTTAAAGTTGTTTGCATTCCACCTCAAATATTTTCATATACTATTGACATCTGGCTTTGAAAGAAGTTGAAATTTTATACTCTTCTTTGAGAGCATAATAGGACTCTCTTCAATGCCTATAACAGTAACATGGATTTAAAGGAAAATTTGGCCCTTTTTTATTAACTTAGAAAATTTTACATTATCAAGGCTCTTTTACTATCAAGCAAAAAGAATAGTCGAGGGTTGCTGTCCCACCGACAGCTCTTGTTTCTTGTTTCGTTTTGTCAATATTATTACTTTTTGAAATAAAATATTATGTTTTTATGATCGCACGGTGCCCATACATAAATTGTTAGGAACTATACTTTTTTAAATTGAATATTTTAGTGAAAATCTGAAGCCGCACCCCCTTATTTTTTTTAGTAATGTATATTATAAAAGAAAGTAATAATAATTAATATAGCGTGTTTCTTTTCTAAAGAAACATGTCAGAAAATAGTAATTGCTAACATTGCTGATGGGAACATGTATTTGACTATGATGGAAAAAGAGGATATTTTGGATTGAGAATGACTTTTCACTCAAAAACCATGTTCACTTAGATATATTGATACCTATGTTACTATATATAGTAACAAAATCTAGGTTAGGGACATTATGGCAAGAATAAGGTCATTATGCACTTTTGGCCGCCTTGCTACTCTGCATTATTTAGAGGTTAATACTTGGTAGCTGCTCGGTATTATGCGATAATGGCCCGGAGATGTGCATTATGGCCTACAATAAAACAACATTTTCTCATTTTCATGTTGTGTTGTCTTGTTTTCTAAGTTAATCGGATCGTTAAACTGTATGACAGATATTTGTTTACATTGACAATGGTCCGTTTCGTAGAAAGGGCGATAATCAAGTTTAACGGCGATGTCTAAACGCCGTATTTCGGACATAGGTATTAAAGCTTGGTTGCTGCTCGCCATTATGCGATAATGGCCTTCAAGTTCATAATGTCCTTCGGGCCATTATCGCATAATTGCGAGCAGCAACCAAGCATTAACCTCTTAATAATTTGAGACCTATTCGGCTTATAATCGCAAGGTTGATCCAGGCTTGTAAATAACCCCTTTGTGAGATTAGAAACTCACAATGACCTTAAATAAGATTTCGTAAAAAACAAATTAATATAGCGTAATTGCGAATTAATATTTCAAAAAAACGAATAGTTATTTCGTAAAAGCGAATAAATATTTCGTTAAAACGAATTAATATATCGTTAAAACGAATAATTATTTTTTAAAAACGAATTAACATTTAGTAAAAACAAATCGATATTTCGTAATTACGAATTAATATTTCGTAAAAATGAATTAATATTTCATGATTACGAATTAATATTTCGTAAAAACGAATTAAATGCCGGAAAAAAGTGTCGAAAATGTCACATTAGGGGCTCCGTACAAATGTACGAATTATAGTTACACTTTCGTTTCAATTACAAAAATACCGTTTTAGATAGTAACATTTGCGCTCCGTAAGATTTTTATCTAATACTCATAGTTGGTGGTTTAGCGTGTGGTGTTTTAGTTATCCAAACACTTCTCTAACATACGCTCAATTTCATGAACAAACGTGTTTCTTTCAATGCGTTAAAACGATTTAAATGACATACTCTTTCAACCGCAACATTCCAAACTTGAGCGATTAAAGGTTACCACACCCGGTATTAAGGTAGTATTACCTGTATGGAGGCTATTCGTTGCCAAAAATTCAGCCTTTGAAACTTGACCATGTTCTACTAAACAGATTAGTAAAAATCTAATTGACGATCCGAGAGTTACATACTACACTTGTATTAATTATTTTGATTATCTCGATTTGATAAAATGAAAGCTGTTAGTTAACAAGCAACATAGATAAATTGCAAACTTTATTTATAAATGTATAACTTCAAATTTGCGACTTGTAGAAATGATAACGATAGAACGTACACAATACTAATAATGTTGTGTATCATGACGTTAAGAATGTAACTGCATCAACTTGACACACTCAGGTTTACAACACCACACTTTCCTTTTACATTCTAACGCGATTAACATTTGTAAACGATTTGCAACTTCCATATATACAATTATCACGGAAATAGACGCAAATTAATAGGCGGAGTCTATTTTCACGAAAACAGAATCTAAAGAGAGGTAACTCTTGCTGGTACAAAATATTTCAAATTATATAGAAACTGTGATAAATTTCACATACATCAACTGCATTACAGTTGACTTTGAACATCCTCTGATTTTGTTAAAACGTATTCTAGTACAGGATATTCAAGTAATGCAACATTGGTTAAGATATAATGTAACAAAGTAACAAAGTATATACTGATAATGAGCATAATAATATGCAAAAACTAAAGTTGGTGAATTAACATAAGGGAATGTTTCCCATATATAATGACACACACCACTATTTGACGATATGAACGATCGGGTTTGAGTGCCTTGCAATACTTGTATGCATATCTTTTACATTCAGCAAATAGTACTAGAATGCGATACATGGAAGTCACTTTTGGCAACACGAATAAAGAGAACTTTACAGTAAGCCTGTGCCTTCTTTCTTTAAAGGACTATGTTTGGTTGTAGAAAAACCCAAATGTTTGACCACGTGTATAACCACGAAATAATTCAAAGTTTATTATCGATAATTCCGGTGTATAATCAAAAAATTGTCCAATTTTAATGTTGAGATAAATATTCAATGTATCCTTGCATCTCTGTTTACCTCCACTGGGAGGTATTTTGAGTCATAGATGTGATTTAGCCTTTTATTATTAAATATATGTAAGCTGACGTAGGTTAAGGTCTTTTTATGCATTGTACTGAATCAATAGCACCCTTAAAATCTGTGTATATATGCTGTCAATAGCTATATGAGCAAAAGCAGAGAACTTTTTTATGTACATGAAATACTACACAGAATATTTATTAAGTTTTGTAAGTGAAGGCTTTCTAAGAGATAAAATAAATAAGGTACAGTATACATAAATTGATAATCATCATACATACATTTGGACTTATTCAAATATCATTATTGAAAAACAAAATGGGAAAAATGGGAAAATATATCTATACAATATGGTAATATAAAAAAGTTATGTACGAAAGGGTACATACAACTTTGATTATAATTTTACTATTGTTAAAAAGTTGTATTCTTGTCAAGTCATACGCTAGAATTAAGGTTACTTATATAATAGTAAATGCTACTACTAGGAAAGACAACAGCCAGAATTTGGTCTGTATTAGTGATTAGTGTATCAAAATCTCTATCAGATGTTGACTTGAAAATTTGAAAGTGATAAGGTAGCAGCTTAACTGCTAGTAAATGTTAGTCATTCCTATGCAAATTGGAATACCCTTTTTTATCAGTTTCTTTTTCTAGGAAATGTGGTATCTACAGCGTTTTAAAACTTATATGCCTAAAATCCTTTAAAGTCCGCTGATGTTGATTGTTTAAAGGCATATCATGGCAATCATGCAAGTGAATTATGTTTGGTGAATAACTAAACACCTAAAAGGTATGGTAAACGTAAACTACGCCGCTTCTTGTCGCCGGCGGTAAATACCGAAAATGAGCGGATAAATACGTTTATTTACGATGATGTATTGGGGGGGGGGGGTAATGGGCGGAGCTTATTTTATCTCCTATTGAAAAACGTGTAAAGCTGGATTATGCTGATCCGAATCATGATGGTTCGACAATGTAAAGCTAAGAATGTAACTTCTGCTTTGTCGGCGTATACACGAACAATGAGTATTCGAACACTTGGTATTGCTACTATCAGTTAATGTTTTGTCGTTTAACAAAATGTATTTTGTTGAAATGCATGTTTACAATGTTAAATCGGCAAACTCAATCCAAGAATGCAACATTGGAGTTTCATTAAAAGAAGTACAATTGTATTTTCCCCATTAACAAACTGTTCAACTCAGATCAACAAGGCTGGATTTTTGGCAACGAATAGCCTCCATATTACTGTAATGCTTTACCGACGTCAAAACAATTCCAATAGCGTAGCAAATTGGTTACTTCTTGATCCGAAACGTTATTTTGTCAACATGTTGGGCAATCAATTCCGGTCTGGTTATAAATGGTTGAAAGTTATTGAAAGCAGAAGATTGTGAAAAAAAAAACTCTTTGAAAATGACCGATTTATGACGATATTGGCCGATTATATATATATATTTTTTTTGCAGAATTACTACTTTAAATCAGCTGACATGACCTTTAACGTATGATTCCAAAAAGGGATTACTAAGTCTAGTAATTGTAATGAAAAATGTTAGTAGTCAATGTAAGTAAGACCGCCATACCCCACAACAATAAGGCATGATAAAGTTTAATCGGTGAACACATAAGTTTAATATAAACTCCAGATCTATAAATAGAAATAAAATCAAGGCTTATAAATATCCAGTCTTTCACCTACTTTTTTGACTAAATTTGAAATTTTGATATTGACCAATATAACGATTACCGGGTTCCCGGACTGGACGAGATGATGATGGTTTTTAGAACAGGATATTCGTCTTCGTAATGATGACTTTTCTAATGACATTAATTGAGATACATGAGCCGATGAATGGTTAACTTTCCAATTTTTGTGTTCCTGAAAAAAAAAATGAAAAGCTAGTGTCAAGATAATGTCATACAGATATGTATAGAAGAACGGACATACACTGTCATCGATTATATCGGATTGAATAACAAGACAAAAATATCTGAAAAGAAGAAAGAAATAACTACATCTAATAAATGAGACTTTAACGTTCTATACTTGTCGCAAATAGTGGAGAACCGGTCAAAAGAGTCCGATAAGGTACACTCCAACGGCACATTAACCTGAAGTGAATAACCTTTTCCATGGCGACCCTATAAATAAAACACTACCAGTATTTTTAAAGGCTGACTTGATATAGCTTTAAACATGATTTCAATCTACGTAGAAGTGAGTGGTAATTTATACTTGTAGAACTGGAAGGAAATTTGACTGGCGTCTATGGCAACAGAGATAGGACCTTCAGCAGCTATAGCAGTTTGCAATTCTGTTTCAGATCCTGCTTTGATATCCTTGCAGCCTTTCGCAGTATAAAGCTCCGATGTTAAAGTTTATTGTACTCATGGTCCTTCCTTAATAAAAGCATCTTGGAATTATAATATAACTAATATAACGAATATATAATTATATAATTAACTAAATATTGAACAAGACAAGGGTTTACCTTTGAAAACATGTTCGCAAATCTCGTATATCATAAGATCGGAAAAAAGTTTTTACACTGTTCCATTACTGAGCTACTTTTAAAATACCTCAAGAAAACGTCCATTTTTTTTTCTATTTTTGGGTGTCCGTGGCCGCGTGGTTAAGGTCGTTGACTTCAACCCACTTGCCTCTCACCGCTGTGGGTTCGAATCCCGACATGGACTGTGGATTCTTTCATGTGAGGAAGCTATCCAGCGATGGTTCTACTCAGGTGCCCGTTCGTGCCTGAAATAATGCACGGAAGGGCACCTGAGGTCTTCCTCCACCAGTAAAGCTGGAACGTCGCGATATGACCTATATGTGTCGATGTGACGTAAAACCCAAAACAAACAAACAAACAAATCTTGAAGTTTTGTCCTTCGAAGGAACCGGTGCTTGAGAATGACCAGCATGATCCACATTGACCCTAAAAAAACAAAGAAACACTGTCACCATAGATGAAGATTATATACAAAAAAACTGTGTTATATGTGTATGTGAAGATGATCAGTGAATGCCATTTTGCATGGAATGAAAAATGGGCTGGATATTATCCAAAGTTGGCCCCTAATTGAATAAAACATTACAGTGACAGAGGTTGAAGATGAAGTACAATAACTGTGAAATGAGTGAAAATTGCACATCCCCCCGTTTGGACATATGCATTCTCAAGTTTATGTTTGAATTACAATGCATTTATTTCAATAATGATACATTTACTGTTGCATTTTTATTGTAACGTAAGCTTAACAGTGCATTTGACATACACTCGCAGATTTCCAAGCCATTTTTTACTGTAGGGCAAAATCATCCCGAATTCTCATGCACAGATTGTTTTAAAACACTATTTTTTAGCCTACCTGTCTGTTTTTTTATGAAAGCCCTGGAGGGACATTTGAAATTAATATTTAAAACTTATCATTTAATTCTTAATATTTAAAATTTAATTCTTAATACTTAGAAAGATCAGAATATATAAGACGCGGGTATTTGAATTCACGATCTCTTGCAAGAAGAAAAACTGGCAATTCGATGTAGCTGCTTACAGGTAATTGACATTATTTATATATACAATAGACATTCCGTGAACTATTATATCTCGATTGTTATATTTTTCATGCTAACAGTTGAAACGATTAAGATATGTTAGTTTTATCAAAGACGCCAGATACGGTGCCGCTTTACATTTTATTGATTACATGGTGTCAAAAGCAGCGGTGGAGAAAGTTTATCAATATATTTTGTTTTGGTTGAAGCGTTAAAACTGACAGAAATATACTAGCCTGGAGGTTTTAAGTTTGTCTAACGATAATGTTTAGTTGTTTGTGGAGGATAACGATATTATTGCGGAGACGGCTTATTGTACCAAGGTGGATGAATACGTTGAAGGATTTGAGAGCTGGTGGACGAATTGATACGTCAAACCCTATTTATGCAGAATGCTTGCGATTTTATGTAACGGATGTTCTTCAAGCGGGACTTTATCGCATTGTATTCACTGGAATTTACACAATGTGCGGCCAAAGAAACATGTAGACACTTGTACTGGAAGACCAGAAATAAAATGTTGTTTAATGTACTAGAACTATCAGGTTCTACTGATTATAGTGTTAATGTTGATTTGTAGGATATTGAGTATGAAACAAATTCAGATGATTGAACATTAGACAATACAAATATATATAATTTTTAATGAATAAACATTGATGTTCATGGTTTTCCGAAGTATGTGCTTTTTTATGTTTAACTGCTTGTTAAAATTTTAGGCCGATCTCGAGTTCGCGTTACTTATTGTTAGAACAGGTCATAAATCAAACGGAAAAATATAATAAAAGAACTTAATCACGATACCTCTCTTGAAACATTCTGATTCTTCATTGATGACTGCATGACAAATCTGACTTAGAGTAAACATTACTATAAATCTAAGTAAACCGTATGTAGGAAATTAGAAGATAAACCTTAATTATGAGCTCTTTGTAGGCAGTACTAAAAATTTGCCAAATGTTCTCAAGAAGGGGTCAAATTGTAGGACTTTTTATCCACAAAAAAAACAAGTTTCAACTTTGACCTACATATATGACCTATGATAAAGTTACAATTTGTTCCAACTGAAAAATACCTCTAGTGTTCAAAATGTTTTTCTTTGATTTGGCCTATTTTTACCCCATATGACCCAGATTCAAACTGGACCTAAAGATTGTCCAGACAAATATTCTCATAAACGTTTAAGTCGTTCAAATTGAAAATACAGCATCTTAAGTGTTCTCTATGTTTTTCTTTGATTTGAACTAGTGACCTAGTTTATGACCCCAGATAACCCAGATAAAAAACTGACCTAGAAAATCAATCAGATAAACATTCTGAACAATTTTGATGAAGATGGGATACAAAATGTGACCTGTATTGTGTTCAAAACGGAAATGTTGAGAAACACACCGACAGACGACAAACAGCGGGCAATGACAGTAGCTCACCTTTGAGTTGAGCTAAAAAGGATTCAAGATATATCAGATTTTCTCTTTATTGAATTAAACACAGAGCCCTATTCATTTCTGAACAGTATTCAATGCAAATAGTAATGCATCCAAATTGTTGTTTTAATAAACTGGCAAACAAACTGTTTTTTTACAACTGTTTGATCCACGTTGTCTGTGACAAGCTTTTAAACCATCTATATTTTGTTTATTTTGCCTTAATTGTAAAAGAAATCTAACTCTTGTGAGCTAAAATGGCTGAAATTAACAATGACAAGAAACCCCATCATTTTCGACATATTTTAAAAACAGGTGGTTACAAGAAATTGATATCTGGTTACAGGTTTCGCGATAGAAATAGGAGTACAGTACTTCGACATCTTTGGTATCATCCTTTATGCTACTGTTGCGCAAGTAACGCAAATTAACTGTTTCCATCAAATAGAAAGTGTCCCTTATTTTTCCCCGAGCATTAAGCATTTTCATTGATTTTACAGTGCAGTCAGCAGGCAAACCATTCAGTTATGCACCGCTATACTTTAAGACAAGTGGCAGCAAGAAAAGTATAGATGATAATTAATATTATTTCCCTTACTGATGGAGTATAGATAGGCTATAGTTGTTTGTTAAAATTTATAATTACAGTCCACTATACAAATAAGGAAGCAAAGTCAGCGTAACAACTTTTATTCTTTAATAGCAGTGGCTAATCAAAGTACAAAATCAAAGGTATCTACACTCATCAATGAATAATCGCTTCAGGTTCAACTTCTAATTGGTAACAATCTGGGGTAACTACCTACAGCATACAACATAAAAATAAAAGGGTTTTCATAACACGATTTATCTTTTCAGGTAAAGTTAAAAACATAGCAAGTTTTGCCATGTGGGTGTGAATTTAAGGCTCAACTAGGCAATCTCAACAAAATGATTATTTTTAAACTAAATAGATCAAGAACTGTCACTAAAAATAAACATATGCCACAAATGTGCTTTGAGCATTTGGCAGGTAAAAAAAATAACCTTTTACATTGATAAAAGTGTTTAAGAAGCAAATATTTGTTATAATAATCAAAATCACATCATAATCTATAATAGTCAATTATTGTGTATGTTTATAATTATCGCAAGGCTACAGCATATATGTCAGTTGAATACAATTTCACATGAAAACAGAACAACGATTGATACAATTTATAAAAAAAATAAATTTCCGATTATCAACCATTTTTAAATGAATGTAATTATTATAATGAACAATTCTGATTTACAAAGAACCAAACAATTACTATCACCAACTTAAAAATAAAAACCAAATATTTTATTTTGCACATTCAATACAAAATGTTGCTGCGATGAAGCTTCTGGACAAATATAAACGTTTTCATCTCTTTCTAGGAAGACTGTGTTCTGTACTTCTATTCTCGAAACCACATACCCATCTTTCTTCAAACGGATCATATCCATGAATAATCTTTTTCTGGACTCCCAGACGCATTAAAGCACCGTGATATTGATTGGCAAATACTTCAGATTGTTCTTCAGAATATAATGAGTGCTTAATTTTGCTGTACTTTAGGTTAATAGTTCTGTCGCCCTTTTCTACAGGGACTCCATTTATCATGAAACTTTTTGTTATCCTTCTTTTTTATCTCAGGAATATATGGCACTGTGACGCATACAAACTTTGAGCTCTAAAAATACTCTGTGAAACTGCATGGATTTTGGTCTACATCAGTATAACTGTCAATCACTTGTCCTGATGCTTTAGCAAATGAGAAGTCGTAGTCCTCCACACTGTCCATGTTACTTTCCCCGTCCGGGAAATAGTAACTAAGCACTTGATTTCTTATTCTTTCTACTGCCAGACTTTCCCGAACTGTGTAATACATTACTCGTGCTTGTCCACCCTTTTCTTCAGTATCAACTCTGTATTTTCCATCTTGGTAGTTCTGCCATCCCATTTTCATTTTATATGCACTGCTTTGTCCTCTGCCTTTCTTCACAGCAGTTGCCTAAAATATATTAGAGGTTTTATTAAGAACCAATTTCATACAATTTTGGCCTTAGAGGGACATACCTTATAACTGATGTCAAACTAAATAACCTCCAAAACAAAAAATAATAGAATCTTTGAAAATATGATTACTTCAATTAAAAGTTTCAGCTATACATTCCCAATCATTATCGATAAAATCAGCTGCTAAAATGTATGTTGCTGTAATCTATGTAGAGTTGTTGCTGTACAATTAATGGGTTGATGCAATTTATTTCAGAACGCCTCTTAATTGATAAATTGTGGTAAAATGAGATTTCTTTCAGCATCGATTCTTCTTTGACATTGTATTTATTTATCATTTTACTTTCATTGAGCACAAACTTTATGTTTCGAGAATATAATCTGCTACATGCAGGGAGTGCCCCTTTATCTACATCTAACGTTTTATTTACCTTAAACCTGTGGCAAGGTTATTGCAAACTGCAGGCATGTAAAAGCACACTACTACAACCTATAAGACTGGAAATGTACATTTCCAATGCAAATCAGTGATCATACTAGTAGGATGATGGTGGCCCTAAAACACTCGTCTTAAAATCAAGGCTTTTTATTTAAGATTTACATGACCTATATCCCCAAGGGCAGCATGTCCAGCCTGCTTGATTGTGATGCATATTTTATAGCAGACGCTGTGAACTGCATCAAAAATGGACTAGTCACAGTAGGTATAAAAAAGACGCTAAATGTGACCTTGACCTTTGAGCATGGGTCTTACGTGCGACACACCTTGTCATGGCGGTGAACAATTGTACCAAGTTATTTTATATTCCCCTCAGCCCAATTCTGACCTTTAACCATTGCAATCTGGGACGGATTGTCTTTTGCAAAAAATAAATAAATAAACCCGCCTAAGTCAGTCCTCACCATGAAATTAAGTGCGTGTGCGTGTCCTAGTATGATTCAAAACAGTTTTTCTTGTATATAAAGTCCAACTTACTTTACTTCCTTCGCAACTCGTATTCTCGCTGCCGCTACTTGTGTTATCAATTTGTCAACGGAATGGTTTCGCGCGTCCATTTTAATGATAATATTTAAGTACTAAAAATTAAATATTAAGAATTAAATTTTAAATAATAAGTTTTAAGTTTTAAATATTAATTTAAAATGTCCCTCCAGGGCTTCCATAGTTTTCATAAGGTTCTCTTGAGGCAAACACTGGGCTGGAGGTGCTTTACTTTTAAAGGTGACTTTTAAAGTTATCTCCCCTGCCAAGATGATTTGATGAATACGTCATTTTGTTTTAGCTTAAAAATATGTGTTATTAGAGTTATGCAGCATAATTTACTTGTGTGTATTTATCAAAATAAATGCACTGAATGAGTCCAGTAAGTACATTCTATAAAGGTACATCATATAAAGGAATGGTTTTAACAACAACCTGATCCTTAACGCCAGTGACGTGTCCTTTATCCCTCAATCCTTGGATGATGGCAATGACGTCATAGATGTTTTCGGTGACGTCGTATATTTATTACATTTCGTGCCAGTGGTAACATTTTGTTTGTATCTATTCAAAAATTCTGTATTGTTCTGAAAAGTAGCCATGCTGCTTCTTGGTTGATGTTATTTCAAGCAAAATATCGATATTTCGTTTTTTTTAGAATGAATATGTTATATAAATTACACCGAGAAGCTTTGTGCAAGCACGCTGTGAAAATGTGATGCATTTAGATGTGATCTATTGAAATGTTTTCTTTTTTATTAAATGTTTTAAAAAAACAACGATTTTTGCAACTGTTAACCATGAAACGCGGGAATAATATGGAATTAAAAACAAAACGAATTACTTCAGACACTTAACAACTTCAAGAAGGTTGCGTGAATAATAACTAAGTTAAGATGTAACCGTTTACATGATTAATTATTTTGGCAATTTATTACCAGAAATATGTCATGGAGAACATACCGCAACAATTAGTCTTAACTTAAATCTATTCAAAGATATTTTATGCTTAAGTTTGATATTAGAAAATATTGGTATTTACTACACAGTCTCTTTTTATAAATGTAAAATAAACATGTTTTGACTTCACACACAGAAGATATGTTCTGTTTAAAACTCTACACACTATGATGATCGCAATATAAATATACAGTGTCATTAAAAACAGGTAGTTTTTTAAAAAGGAAAACACCAACTTTACTTGACCAGTAATAGGGAACGCAGCTTCCCATACATAATTAATTCTTTCTCTTTTTTATTCAAATTAGAAATATCCAGTAAGAATTTCATAGATTTCAATAAATTTCCGTGATTAGAATATTCTACTCAAGGATGAGCATAGTATATCCAGACTAACAGTAGCATAATTTTTTTTTCTGAGTATATAGTTTAAAACTAAATAGGCACATTATACCTCAAAAATCCATATATTTCTTTTTAATTCTTTCGAAATGTCAAACATGCATTTTAGTTTAATAAAGAAACTTGAAACTTGAAACTTTTTTATTTAATTAAACGCCTGTTTCTATTTAACAATATTCAACGGCGTTGTACAGTACATATAAATAATAAGAATAAAATTGTGAATGCATAAGAATATGTGGATCAACATCAAATGAAATAAACGCTTTTACATACAATTCCAATTAACATATTTTTAAAAAATTGCAGAGACCATAAAATGATAAAACTGATTGATATACATGTAGCATGAGATAAGATTATTTACATACATGTATCTTGATTACAAATAGATTAAAAAGAATAAAACATTCATTTACAATGCACATTTATCACACTGTCAGTCATCAGTTATACGTTACTCATGTTTATCTCATTTCAGATTTTAAAATAATGATTCAAACTGTCTGAAAATGTGTTTTAAGATTTCTCTTAAATACATCAATATTCTTAGATTGTTTCAACTCTAATGGCAGCGGGTTCCACAATTTTGGACCAATAGTTCCGAAACTTCTGTCACTAAATGTTTTTCTTTTATTGAATGGAATTACGTAGCAGTTCTCAGAGGTTTTAGCTGAACGTAGTCGGATAATTGGTACTTGTTTGGTTAGGAGTTCAGAAAGGTATTTTGGAGCATGACCGATTGAACAATTGTATACAAAAGTCAAAATTTTGAATTCGATTCTAGATTTGATGGGCAGCCAGTGAAGGTCGAACAATGCTTGCCTTGAACTGTCAAATTTCTTTCGTTGCAGAACTAACTTAGCTCACATGTTTTGAATACGTTGCATTTTTTTCAATTCAAAATCGGATACACCATAAAGAATGACATTGCAATAATCCAAGTGTGACATTACGAGTGCTATAACTAGTATTTCAGCTGCTTCTTTGGTGAGGTATTTTCGGATACGTTTTATTCTAAGATAGTTTAACATTGCAGTACGGCACTTTTGTTTGACATGTTCCTTGAAATTGAGTGTTTGATCTAGAAATGCGCCTAAATATCTAATGGACTCCTCGGAGATGATCTTATCTCCGTTAATACAAATGGATTTTAGGTGACACTTTTCGAGTTGTTGAGAACTTCCAAATGTTATAAATTCTGTTTTCGATGAGTTCATCTTGAGTTTATTAGCGTTCATCCAGTTGTTGATATCAATCGCACCATTTTCTAATTCAGCGATTGCAGAAATTTCACTATTTTCTTCAGTCGGTTTAAAACGTTTGGTTTGCAGTATGGTCATCAGCGAATCCATACACCGATAATCCAGATGGAATCACGTCAAACAAGGTTCCCGCATACGTAAGGTAGAGCCAAGGCCCTAAACAACTACCCTGGGGGACACTGCACTCTAGTTGCCGTGGAGCTGAGACCGCCGAGTTGACACACACGCGACAGCCCCTAGGACGAAGGTATGAATCAAGCCAGCTGAGCACTGAACCGCTCACGCTGTACTTCTTCTGTAGCACGTCGACGAGTATATCATGATCCACAGTGTCGAACGCGGCACTGAGATCAATCGCGATTAGCACTGTAACTTCTTGTTTTTCCATGGCTGCCAACAGATCATTAACTAATCGCAGTAGAGCAGATTCACAGGAGTGGTATTTTCTGTAGGCGGATTGGTTTGTAGGTAGTAAGTCATACTGATCAGCATGTTTATTTAGTATTTTCAGAGCTGCTTTTTCAATCAGTTTTGATAAAAACGATAGATTACTCACAGGTCTATAATTTGAGAATACAAGTTCAAGTCCAATTTTCTTCAAAAGTGGTCTCACGATAGCCTCTTTCCATTTATTTGGAAATATTCCTTGCTGTAGTGATAAGTTTACCAGTTTTGTTATAATTGGTAGTATTTCTCCAAGGAATAGTTTTAATATTGCTGTCGGTAATATGTCCAATTCCCAAGATTTTGTCTGTAGTTCATTTATCAGCTCTTTAACATTATCATTTGAAAATTCATCAAAGGCAAGAAGAGATGGAACGTTTCTAGTATTTGGCTCAAATTTATCAAATGGTTTCAAGTCATCACGTATTTTCTCTATTTTGTTCATGAAAAATGAGGCAAAGTGTTCGGAGAGCTCACAATCACTCTACCCAGGTGGCATTGGGTTTTCTGATTTAGTTCCTGTATAATTCAGACACTAACTTGTACAGCTTCTTGGAATCACCCTTTGTATTAGTTACTTTTTCACTTATTACTTTTGTTTTCTCTTTTTCGAGTTCATCATTGTACTTGTTCCGAGACTTTTTGAATGATTCATATTGTTGAGGTTGACGATATTTTCTCCATATTTTTTCAGCTTTCCGAGTCGATGTTTTAAGGGTGAGAATTTCGGGAGTGAACCATGGTTTAGGAGCTCTAATTACTTTTGTTATCTCTTTTTCAGGTGCATGAGTGTCCAGAACGTTCTTTATTTTATTTTCAAACTCATTCATGTATAGATTTATATCACTCTGATCTATTGTAATTTCACTGAAGTCTTTTCTAACAGATGACTCGTCTATATTTTTAAAGTTTCTAAATTTGACTGACTTACTGATTATGTTTTCTTTTTGAACATTTGTAACACATTTTATTGCTCGATGATCAGACACATAATCACCAGGTTCACATGCCACAATTTCAACCCCATTGACTGCTTCCGTAATAACAACGTCAAGAGTATTGCCAAAAACTTAGGCAAACAAAACAAAATAAAGGATTTAAGCCTGTAAGATGTTTAACATCTGAAGCATGTATGAACTGAATGTCCAGATAGTGCCGTAAAAGTAGCAAAAATGTAAACAAAGTAGTATTTTGATTTTCATATAAAGAACCTTTTTACTATGAGTATAGCCGTTACCAACAGAGCTAAAGGAACAAACGACAGTTCCAGTGTTTGGCAAATTAGTATTGTTTTGAAACTTAAACAGAATACCAAAATGAAGTGTTTGAGAAGTAAAAATGATAGCATTTCTGAGGCATAACGAGCATTTATTTGCAATTATAAATAATCTACGTAAGAAATTCAAATTTCATGTTTTTCAGCTTCTTTAACTTTGTGGAGTTCATTTTATGGTGTATTTAACAATAATGATAAATACGATTGAATAGTACATAATTAATTGTAGTGTACGTTACGAAAAGTCGTGACTTAGAAATATTGCCTGAAAGGATATAAAAGATCCTGTATGATTTAAATTACCATATCATGACCAAAATATATGTATGGAGTCTTAGCCCCGCCTCCATATTATTTTATTTTATATAGTTCATGTCATCTTCCCAAATGTATCGTGTGAAGATTTAATCTGGTATTTATTGAAATAAGCATCAGAGATATTGAAAATTTTAATGCACTTTGTCTGTTATTTGTACGAGCTAGGGACGGCACGTGCCTGCCATTAAGACCTTCCTATCATTTCTGTAGGAATAACATTCAAAATAATTGAAAATAGTTGAAAATGTTGTTATTAATAATTCATATTTCAATATGGTACCAGCTCACGGCAATTGAATTTATCAAAAGAATATTCACAACACTTCTTTTACGTCACATGTTTTACGACATCAATTAAAAACAGTATATATTCATTTCATTTAAAATAACCCATTTTTGATGACTTAGAATGTCAATATAAATTATTCAAGTTTAAATGTATCTTAATTTCGATGATTATTTAGCTATCAAAGCAATCATGATACGCATTATTTTTGCCAATCACGTCGGAAGGCTAATGACGTTCATTAGAAACGTTATAAAAATTAAAAATTAATAATATACTTTACAATAAATATACATTTATTTTCATTGAAATGTTTTAATGTAAAAATTGAAACCATTTTGCTACTAGGAAGCTTAATGATAACCTTTATCATCATCAAGAAAAAAGGTTTGCTTTGTTTTGTTTTGTTTTGTTGGAGTTCAAAGCCAACTGACACTGTCAGATAGAGATTCATTCCTGGAATCTCAGGTACTCCTTTGTGCATTATTTCAACACTTGTAGATTAGCTGAGTTAAGCCACCAACTTTCAATAAGCTTGCTAAATATCTACCTCGCATGAAAAATAAAATCAAAACTACCTGGCGGGATTCAAACCTACAACGATACAGGACACGTGATTTTAAGTCGGTCATGGAAAATCTTCATCTAGAAAAATATTGTGACAAAATGTGTGTGAGACTACTTTCATTATTTTCACTAAATTATAAGCGACGCACAGTGTACACTACGGAAGTTTCATGTGTGCTTTAAAGTATCAACTCATAACGTAACAGTGCAATAGTAACTGTGCAGGCATGCTTTATCAAATAAATGTAGTCGAATCTTTTTACATCTTTCGACAGATATTCCATTCCACGTATTCTTTCTTATGCCACGTACCCACTGTTATACATGTATACTAAAAGTGATATACCTAACAACCATCTTAAAATGTTTCGCATAATCAAGCAATGTACTCACATGATTTGAAAAGTACTTAACCTACGGAAATTAACGGAGAAAATTAACGGAAACATACGGACCGTTGATGGGTAAAATACAAAAGATGATTAGATGCATATTAAGCTTCATTTTCTTTTCCTTCTAATTCTTTTGACAGGCCAAACATATGTTGAATTATGTTTTAACAAGAGCCATGTCATCATGGCCATCCCCCGCCGAATGCGTTTGCTCATTGGAAGAATGTATATGTAGTAGAGCAGAATAATTCATTTTTAAGAGGTCTTTTTGTTATGAAAACTGATGGCTGAAGTTATTACAGATTTGAAACCTGTTAATACTGATGGCTGGAAATAAAAAGGGCAATAACTGAAAAAAAAATACAGGGTAGGTTATCATTCTTGTGTGCTGCACCCCTCCTCAGTAAGATCTATCCACCTTTGAAGTTTCAAGCTGATACCTCAAATACTTTTTGAGATAAGCTCCGGACAAAAAGTATGATAAAGAACAAAAGGCAATACCTCAAAAATAATATAGGGAAGAGTTATCATTCTTGCGCACAGCATTCCTCCTTAATTAGATCTATCAACCTATGACGTTTCATGTTGACATCTCAAACACTTTTGAGTTAAGCTCCACTCAGGTGAAAAATTAAGTATGAAAAATAACAAAGGGCAATAACTCAAAACATATGAAAGGTAGGGTTATTATTCTTGTGCACTGCACACCTCCTGAGTGAGATCTATCCACCTATGAAGTTTCATTTTGACACCTCTAACACTTTTTGAGATAAGCTCGAGACAAAATAGTATGAACAAGAAGAAAGGGCAATTACTCAAAAATTATATAGGGAACAGTTATCATTATTGCGCACAGCATTACTCCTTAATAAGATCTATCCACCTATGACGTTTCATGTTGATATCTCAAACACTTTTTGAGTTATGCTCAACTCGGGTGAAAAGTTAAGTATGAAAAATAACAAAGGGCAATAACTCAAAAAATATGAAAGGTATAGTTATCATTCCTGTGCACTGCACACCTCCTGAGTGAGATATATTCACCTATGAAGTTTCATGTTGATATCTCAAAGGCTTCTTGAGTTATGCTCTGGACAAAAATTAATTTTGAAAAAAAGCAAAGGACAATAACTCAAAAAATATGCAGGGTAGAGTTATCATTCTTGTGCACTGTACTCCTCCTCAATAAGATCTATCCACCTATGAAGTTTCAAGTTGACACCTCTAACACTTTTTGAGATAAGCTCGTGACAAAATAGTATGAAAAAGAAGAAAGGGCAATTACTCAAAAATTATATAGGGAACAGTTATCATTCTTGCGCACAGCATTCCTCCTTAATAAGATCTATCCACCTATGACGTTTCATGTTGACATCTCAAACACTTTTTGAGTTATGCTCAACTCGGGTGAAAAGTTAAGTATGAAAAATAACAAAGGGCAATAACTCAAAAAATATGAAAGGTAAAGTTATCATTCCTGTGCCCTGCACACCTCCTGAGTGAGATATATTCACCTATGAAGTTTCATGTTGATATCTCAAAGGCTTCTTGAGTTATGCTCTGGACAAAAATTAATTTTGAAAAAAAGCAAAGGACAATAACTCAAAAAATATGCAGGGTAGAGTTATCATTCTTGTGCACTGTACTCCTCCTCAATAAGATCTATCCACCTATGAAGTTTCAAGTTGACACCTCTAACACTTTTTGAGATAAGCTCGAGACAAAATAGTATGAAAAAGAAGAAAGGGCAATTACTCAAAAATAATATAGGGAACAGTTATCATTCTTGCGCACAGCATTCCTCATTAATAAGATCTATTCACCTATGACGTTTCATGTTGACATCTCAAACACTTTTTGAGTTATGCTCCACTCGGGTGAAAAGTTAAGTATGAAAAATAACAAAGGGCAATAACTCAAAAAATATGAAAGGTAGAGTTATCATTTTTGTGCACTGCACACCTCCTGAGTGAGATCTATCCACCTTTGAAGTTTCATTTTGATATCTCAAAGGCTTCTTGAGTTATGCTCTGGACAAAAATTAATTTTGAAATAAAAGCAAAGGACAGTAACTCACAAAGTATGCAGGGTAGAGTTATCATTCTTGTGCACTGCACTCCTCCTCAATGAGTAATATACATCTATGAAGTTTCAAGTTGATACCTAAAACACATTTTGAGATATGCTCCGGACAAAAATGTCGGACGGAAGGATGGTCGGACAGACGGACAGACGGAAGGACGGACGAAGACTATTTCTATATCCCCCGCCGCCTTTCGGCGGGGGATAATAAAGGGTTAAGAGCATGAAAATGCTAGTATGACCC
>NW_026855041.1:0-83009 GCF_026571515.1 Ruditapes philippinarum
AAAAGACGTGCAAAACAATCAAAAAAAGTTTTATCAAGTTTTTTCAAAATTCGTTATTCTCAAAATGTTGTTACACACGGTAAATTTAACGACAGTTTTTTCAACCCACTGGAACAGCCTTTAAAGAACGTTTCTATTGGAAACTCTGAGGCGAAAACAAATTTAACCACCAAACATAAAGTCCAACTTTATAATATTAATTATATTTTTATCTTGACGTGTTAGAATGGAAATAGATATTAATTCTTCGTGCATTATTGTATAATAATGCACGTTTTTCGTTCAAATGCTTTGTAATTAATCACTCAGCCCTATCGGCCTTCGTGGTTATATTACTACGCATTTGAACTCAAACCGTGAATTATTCTACAACAATGCACTCAGAACTGATATTTATTTCCTAAATAGAAGCCCTGTTCGATATCTTACCGAGACGGGTGTGAGAAAACAACACGAGTAATGATGTTTCTATAGGCAATTCAGATTCCGTTGCTATCCGTTATATCATCATTTTGAACACAAGATCTTTTTTCGATGATGCGCATGCTTTCCCTTATTTTTGACGTGCAACTCCTCTTTGGTACTCTATACGAAAAGACTCTTTTACTGTATGAAAGTGAATTACAATGGTTGGAATATTAGACTTACATGTAATCCTCATATACCTCAACATTTAAATAAAGACATATAACCGCATGAAAAAAGCATTTTTCAATATGTACTAACTTGTTTGACGCAGCCGAAAACTGTCTCTCAGATCAGTCTTATTCCTGATAGGATTCATTTTGACAAATTTGGTATTATTTGTTGCTGTCATTGCCAATTCTATAGATTGATTTATTGACGCAGACCGGTCATCAATAGTATCCACAATCACCCCTGGAAAATAAGAGGTTACAGGTAACACTATTTAAAAAATTACGATCGTGTGTGCGATCACATGTGCGGGCGCGATAAAAATATAATTGTAAAGTTTACATAAATAACCGGTATCTCCTCATACATTTTTGTAGCACTGAAATGTTTTATGTGAATAATTATCAAATAATATTGTCACATATTCAAAAGAATCGTACAAAGATATAACAATTGTTACTTTTGCCATACTTAAACTCTATAACAAACTTGTACTTAATCAGTTAACATGTGTATTCATCGCTTAATTGATATATTGCCCGATTTCATTATTTTCTTAATTTATTAATGCTGACTGTTAAACACTGTATGTACAATAAATGAAAAAAGTTTCAAATAATTATATATATATTGTCTAGGAAGTAAGTTAAGAATACACAATTAAATATAGGACATAGAAAAAGTACAGATGTAAGTAAACAAATTAACTTTCTTAAAAAATTCAAAGTCAACAGCAAACCCTCTATATTGCATAGATAAATGAAATATGAATATACAATTTATTACCTATTGTAACCGTGTTGGAGGTTTTTCCACAAATTGGAGTGATATAATATGTTATTCCGAAAACACAAATATATAAAATATCCATATTACACGGCATCGTGTAAGGGTTTATACATCCATCAACTAGTTTTAAAATGACTTCCTATCATAACTGACACTTAAATTGAACGCTTCTTCCATTTTCCTCACATGTATAGCTGCCGTAATATTGCCAGTGTTTCTCCGACTGTCAAAGCAGCTGTCTTTCTTCACGTCACGATCTCATTTATTGTTGAAGCGGGAATAGCGAATTGAGACTTTTGTCGCATGTACACAAGGCTGATATTTGAGGTGCTGTGAAACTAATTACTCCGTCTAGTACAGAGATATTCATCCTATAGAATCCATTCTTGTTTGTATCAATTACAACACCAATATGAAATTGCTTCCTGTAGGCTTTCTAGGAGACATCATTCTGTACAAGAAAATAGTCTTGAGTTTAACTACTTGGTATTTAATGAAAAATCGAAGCAGAAAAGACTTTATTAAAAACAGATTAAAAAACAGTGCCTATCTAATAGAGATAAGCCAGGATTTATTTAAGGTTTAAATAATTTCAAGAAAACGATTTTACAACTTTGGACGACATATATAAATTAAACATGTCTATCCATTTTCTGAAAGATTACATGTGAACGAGAGCATAAAAAGCGGGGCAATGTACGCCCGAATGTAAATTTGTTTGAGTAAGAATAGTATTTCAGATAGATAGATACCAAATTTTTCTTTGTAATTATACTTATGATGTATATGACTTTCAAGGTGGGGTGGGGACACTTTATCCTAGGTGTATGATTAATAAAACTTAAGGGGTCTACTAGGCACTGCTATATGACAACTACATGTAATAAAGACATAGTAGTTATCCACAAAGAGATGTGTTTGCCTATACCTTAGTCTACCTAAAAGCAAGTGACTCTCGGGGCAGGGCCTAGTTAATTAATCTATATATTGATGCTACATGCCAAATATCTAAGCTCTGGGCTTTGTAGTTTCACACAATAATATTTAAATGTGTTTTCTAATATAAGTGTATATAAATCAAGTGATCCACGGGGCATGATTCATATCAGTTTTGCAGGGGTCCACAAGGTAATGCTACAAGCTAAATATCTTACCTCATGGCATTGTAGTTTCACACAATACGATATGTTTTTTTCTAAAGATGTCTATATAAATTAAGTGACTCCCGGGCGGGCAATTTATTGACCCAAGGGATAAATATGATTAATATCAACATCAATTTTGTGGAGGCTCATAAGAAAATGCTACATGCCTAATATTTAAGCGCGTGTTGTTGCGATATCACATTGTCGTTCGGTTCAAATCGTAGGATTGGCTTATAAACCAAGCGACAGGGCGACATCGCGACAACGCGCCGCACGACAACGCGCCGTATAGCGTGCTTCGCTAGAGACAGGACGACGACAACAGCGCGACATCGCGCTGTTTGGCGCTTTGTCCTGTTGTCGCTAGCGACAGGACGAAAAAGCAATAACGATATAGGTTGCGTTGTCGCTATCGACGCGCAATGTACCAAATCAGCCACCACAGCTTTGTAAAGGTCAATTAGGCAATGCCAAAAATTGAGAATTTCTTTCTATCAGTTAGAGCGGACCCGAAATTTTGAAATTTATACAAAAATTGTGAATTTGACGTGATGCGAATTTGCACAATGTCTCATGGTTAACATTTCTGCAAAGTAGTACCGGTTCAATAGTTACAGACTTGAAACAAATTTCTGAACTTAAGTTGAAATATGACGCATATGTTTTGTTTTCCAAGCATACAACACAATTCAAGTTTATTAATTTCGTAAGAATGATTTTAGTCTTTATTGTATTAATTATTCTATACGAAAACCTGAAACGGTGCTTTCACTAGACCACTGAAACCGCTGTAATGAAGTGCAACCAAACAATATTTTTTTCAGGTTCCAGAGGATGAGTTTTAAAATACGCTATTTGGTGGAAACTCTAATATATACAGTAAATATAATCAGGGTGATCAATCCACTTAAGTTGGGTATTGTAGTCACAAATATAACGGGTATTTCACAAAAAATACAGATTTTAAAAACTTTTGATCAATAGAACAATGTGTGAATGTCATCTAAGTTTTGGCACTTTCTTTGATGATTCGGATTAAACAGCAGGGAATAAATCTTTGTGAACATCAAATATTCTATTGAACAGCCGGCTAGTCACTTCTCAGAAGTCATGTCGTGTGTAAAATTTATGTTTTTGTGTGTATTATTTAACAATGACAACATTATATTTATGCAATTTTATTTTCACATGCAATTTAACAATGACAACAACATTATATTTATTCAATTTTATTTTCACATGTAATTTAACAATGACAACATTATATTTATGCAATTTTATTTACACAAATGTGAGCAATTGTTTTTAGATATTTATGACTATGAAATTAAGACAATCGGCGATGGAATTCATTTTCATTTCTTTGGTAAGTACCATGTACGCACCAAATTTATCAGAATATGGATAAACTGATACTCCGAACATACATTTTTTCAAATTAAAAAATCGGTGTTGATTATTTTAATAAATTTGAACAATGTTGGTCACTAGACCATACTTCATGTAAAATGTTTTTGGATACATTGCTTGCAATGTATACAGAGTTATAGCTGCATTTCTGCAGGCAATAGGGTAAAAGCCTTTGCTGAACAACATGCACTTCCGGAAAAACCTCGATAAAAAGTAGGTTATTGTTACATTAAGATAACTCATCATTTAAATATTGTTTGCAAAGTTGTAAAAAGGTTTTGAAAGCTCGAAACTATGCATTTTCAGTTTGAAGAAAAATTTCTAAACATAAAAGCAAAACATATGAAAATGAATAGTTTATTGATAAAAGCATTGCGTATTTCTACGCATCAAACTTCGTATCCACGCATGCGCGTGCAAGCATGAATGAATTACAATTGATTAGACATCGTAAATATAGAAAAGTTGTCACACTCTGTATGAAAATATGTGCAAACATCCAAAATAGATATTAAATCAAGTAAGTTGACCTTATATACACTTGCATATGTTTTTCTTTTTTCAAACTGTTTTTAAAAAAAACTAGCATATATAATATATGCAAGCTCCAACCCCGAATATATATGGAGCTCCGTAACAGAAATCTAGGTCACATTTCGACACTGATATTCCCGAAATAAAATCAAACCACAGAAGGCGCTGAATTTGTTTGTGTCTCAGAATGACAGAAAGGTGAAGGTTGTGAGAATATAAACCAATTTGTTTGTAAAGTGTCACCAAATTCTGTTTCCATAGTTATAACTATAGTAAATTGACTATAAGACTAATTGCAGCACTGATAATTAATTCAATGCTTATTTGGCTTAATAAAAAAAAAAAAAAAAAAAAAAAAAAAAAAAAACAAACAAAAAACATGACTTGTCTGAAGTGGGATTTGAACTCCGGACCTCTGGCGAGCGTGTAAACCCCATGACCACGGGGAGTTATAAGATAACGGCCTGAAGAATACCATATTATTCTTAATTAGAGTTTGTAAACCTTATTAATTTCGATATATTTTGTTCAAGGTAAACCTGTTGTTTAATACTGAAGTAAATAATCAAGGAGCTCAATATAAGCATGTATATCCATAAGAATAACACAGAATTAGAAATCTCAAACAAATCGGGAACTATTTTTTCGTTACGAAAATTAATGCGCATGTCATTTGACAATCTTTACGCAGTGATCTCCCCTTAATTTTTCGGCGTTAATGTACATATGAAGGGAAGTTATCGCTTCGAGGAGTTTGAACTACTTTCGGCATTTGCAAATAAGAACATCAGGGTCTGAAATTTCGCTACCATTATTTGTTTGGTCTGACGACCCAAACAAATAAAAATCAATATGAAAATAATCAAACACAGCACCTCTATCTAAAATGAAAACCGTGCCTCGGGGCAATGATTGTTATCTGTCCATACTGCATTATTTTAAATTATAGCGGATTAAAAGTTGTGTTGCTAATTGACAGCAAGGTGACGTAATAAACAGTTCTATTGTCTATTGGTTGTTTATATTAAAGACTCAATTTGTAAAGGTGTAAAATTAATACAGAACCATCATGACACTATTTTATGGTTTAAATTAGATAAACACTTTTTCAACTTTGATACTGATGTATTTATTGCAGGTGTATATATATGGGTCGAGAATTCCCCTGCATATAATGTTGTCAATGTAAATTTGTTTGATTTATTACAAAATGATATTAATATGTATCAATCATTGGGTAAACTGTTCTTGGCCGGAGACTGGAATGCACGAGTAGGCTCGAAGAAAGATTATATAGAAAATGACCGTTATGTAGATTTCATAGATGACGTCGATTATTCACCAGATTTCTCTTGTCCACGTAATTATATTGATAATACAATTAATGCGATGGGTTTAAAACTTATCGATCTGTGTTTGATGTGTAATTTACGTTTAGCCAATGGAAGGTTAGGAAATGACGCAAACGGTTCATTTACATATGCAAACAGTCTCGGGTCAAGTACGATTGACCTTCTATTATTGAATGAAAATAATTTTGAATGTATTGATGATTTTACCGTTCAGCCTTTTAATGAATGGTCGGACCATTGTCCGTTATCCTTCACAATAATATGTAATCATATATCTCCTGATCATACTGATGAAAAGGAATCAGTCAGGATACAATGGAATGATGATTTAAAATCCGACTTTAGACGCGGTATTATTGGCCAGTTAAATGAATTAAACGATTTATTTTTAAATTCTGACATTTCAAGCGCTGATGACGTAAATAGTTGTGTTCAGTCTTTCACTGATATTATTAATAAAGTAGCTGAACCACTGTTTTGTAAACGTGTCTCGCGAGTCACGCGCAAAGGGCACAATACAATTTTTAAAAAGGCTGACTGGTTCGATCATGACTGTCATAATGCTAAATATGTTTATTTAAATGCTGTAAATATGTATAATATATCAAAACGGAGGAAAATAGAATACATATGTTAAATAATAAGGCTGTTTATAAAAGTTTGATAAAAAGAAAACGTAGACAGTTTGAAGTAAATAAAATTACCCAATTACAAAATCTTAGACACTCAAAGCCAAGAGATTTTTGGAGATTATTCAATTGTAAATCAAAAGGTAATATCAGTGGCAATTTAACAAATAGGGATTTTTTCAACTATTTTTTCGTCTCTTCAAAGTGAAATATCACAATTTGAAACTGAGGAAGCAGAGAATTTTTTAAATAATCATGATTTTGGCCAGGAGGGATGTTTTGATGAACTAGATAGTACAATAACTGTAGAAGAATTATTGTCTGTTGTTAAAAATTTGAAAAGGAATAAAGCTTTTGGGAATGATATGCTTTTAAACGAATACTTTATATCATGTATCGATATATTGTCATCTCATTTAGTAGATCTTTTCAACATTATTTTAAATACTGGTCACTTTCCAGATAAATGGTCAGAGGGCATAATTATACCTATTTTTAAGAAAAACGATCCCTGTGATGCTCGTAATTATAGAGGGATTACATTAGTAAGTTGTTTATCAAAAAATTTTTCAGGTATTTTGAATAAACGAATATCATGCTGGGCCGAAAATGACAGTAGATTGAGTGATGCGCAATTAGGATTTCGTCAAGGTCGGTCAACTACTGATGCAATTTTTTGTTCTTAATGCTATCGTTTCAAAAAATCTTAAATGATAAAAATCGTCTTTATTGTTGCTTTATTGATTTAAAGCGTGCCTTTGACAGTGTATATTTAAATGGTTTTTTTTTAAAATTATATAAGCTAGGTATAGGTGGCAAAGCTTTGCGAATTTTAAGAAGTATGTATTCACATGTTAAAACATGTGTAAAGGCTTGTAACTCTTACTCAGACTTTTTTGCATGCGCTGTGGGCTTGAAACAAGGGGAGATAATGTCGCCTCTACTATTTTCTCTTTTTATAGAGGACCTAGAACTGTTCTTACAAGATAGCCCGTTGTGTGGTTTAACTCTTGACGATATTACTTTTATTCTTTTATTATTTGCTGACGATATGGTTTTACTTGGTAAAAGTCCAGTGGAATTACAGCATAGTCTTGATTTGCTAAATGAATATTGTGATAAGTGGGGGCTTGAAGTCAACACTGATAAAACAAAAATTGTTGTATTCAGAAAGCGAGGCCCGTTAAATGCAAACGAAAAATGGACATACAAAGGTAGTCTAATAGAAACTGTAAATAACTTTAATTATCTAGGCACTGTTTTTAATTACACAGGCTCTTATACTTTAAATCAGACGACATTAGTAGGTAAAGGATTAAAAGCTTTGAATGTTTTAATACATAAAACGAAACATTATGCCGTTAAACCCTCTGTTATGTGCCAACTGTTTGATGCTTTGTTGCCGCCACCTTGAATTACGGATGCGAAATATGGGGCTTTGGAAAATCGAAAGAAATAGAACGTGTTCATTTAAAATTTTGTAAACAATTATTAAATGTTAAAACATCAACATTGTACAAAATAGTATTTATGGAGAGTTAGGTCGATTTCCAATGTATATAAATAGATATGTTAGAATTATTAAATTTTGGTGCAAAACTGTATCGACGGAAAATATCTTGATCAGTAAAACTATATGATTGTCTACTTGAAATTAAGAATAATAAAAATAATTGGGTTTATAATGTTAAATCTCTTTTAGATGAATACGGATTTTCCTATGTATGGTACAATCCAGGTTTAGTTGACTTGAAAAAATTTCATATTTTGTTTAAAGGAAGAGTAACTGATGTTTTTAAACAAAAATGGGAACGTAAGTTATCTACCAGTGAAGTATCGTATGGATATATTAAAAATAGTTTTGAATTTGAATCTTATATAGACATTTTACCTAAAAAGTTTAGAATTGCTACATCCAGACTGCGTTTATCATCACATAAACTGAGAATTGAAACAGGCCGATATGCGCCAAATAGAATAGACCGCAATCAAAGAAAATGCTTACTTTGTAACAAAAACGATATAGAAGATGAATATCATTTTGTAATCATTTGCCCGTTTTACGATGAATTAAGAAAGACTTTTATAAAATCTTATTATTACAGACATCCAAGTGTGTACAAATTTGTAGAATTGATGCAATCTAGGAATTTTAAAATAGTAAAGAATCTCGGTAAATTTTTGTATAAAGCTTTTTCTATTAGAGCGAGTCAAATTGTTTAGTTTTTCATATCATTTATACCATCTACTAGTAAATGTTATCTGCATATTGAACTTTACTAAATCTAGGTTGTGTATAATTTTTGTATTCATAAACTGAATTGCAACTGTATTCACATACCCATCCTCCTTCTCCATGTGATAAATATTATTTTTTACCGTAGCATGCGTGTGTGAGTGAGTGTGTTGATGTACGTGCGTGCGTGCGTGCGTGTGTGTGTGTGTATGTGTGTGTGTTTACTTTCTCCCACTATGTTATGCACTAATTTCAATGTTCCTATGTATGCCATTGTCATGTGATTGTAAATTTGTATCATATATTATTTGTTATAACGAAAAACTTGTAAAAGTTTAAGTTAATAATCTATCTATCTATCTATCTATCTATCTATCTATCTATCTATCTATCTATCTATCTATCTATCTATCTATCTATCTATCTATCTATCTATCTATCTATCTATCTATCTATCTATCTATCTATCTATCTATCTATCTATCTATCTATCTATCTATCTATCTATCTATCTATCTATCTATCTATCTATCTATCTATCTATCTATCTATCTATCTATCTATCTATCTATCTATCTATCTATCTATCTATCTATCTATCTATCTATCTATCTATCTATCTATCTATCTATCTATCTATCTATCTATCTATCTATCTATCTATCTATCTATCTATCTATCTATCTATCTATCTATCTATCTATCTATCTATCTATCTATCTATCTATCTATCTATCTATCTATCTATCTATCTATCTATCTATCTATCTATCTATCTATCTATCTATCTATCTATCTATCTATCTATCTATCTATCTATCTATCTATCTATCTATCTATCTATCTATCTATCTATCTATCTATCTATCTATCTATCTATCTATCTATCTATCTATCTATCTATCTATCTATCTATCTATCTATCTATCTATCTATCTATCTATCTATCTATCTATCTATCTATCTATCTATCTATCTATCTATCTATCTATCTATCTATCTATCTATCTATCTATCTATCTATCTATCTATCTATCTATCTATCTATCTATCTATCTATCTATCTATCTATCTATCTATCTATCTATCTATCTATCTATCTATCTATCTATCTATCTATCTATCTATCTATCTATCTATCTATCTATCTTATCTATCTATCTATCTATCTATCTATCTATCTATCTATCTATCTATCTATCTATCTATCTATCTATCTATCTATCTATCTATCTATCTATCTATCTATCTATCTATCTATCTATCTATCTATCTATCTATCTATCTATCTATCTATCTATCTATCTATCTATCTATCTATCTATCTATCTATCTATCTATCTATCTATCTATCTATCTATCTATCTAATCTATCTATCTATCTATCTATCTATCTATCTATCTATCTATCTATCTATCTATCTATCTATCTATCTATCTATCTATCTATCTATCTATCTATCTATCTATCTATCTATCTATCTATCTATCTATCTATCTATCTATCTATCTATCTATCTATCTATCTATCTATCTATCTATCTATCTATCTATCTATCTATCTATCTATCTATCTATCTATCTATCTATCTATCTATCTATCTATCTATCTATCTATCTATCTATCTATCTATCTATCTATCTATCTATCTATCTATCTATCTATCTATCTATCTATCTATCTATCTATCTATCTATCTATCTATCTATCTATCTATCTATCTATCTATCTATCTATCTATCTATCTATCTATCTATCTATCTATCTATCTATCTATCTATCTATCTATCTATCTATCTATCTATCTATCTATCTATCTATCTATCTATCTATCTATCTATCTATCTATCTATCTATCTATCTATCTATCTATCTATCTATCTATCTATCTATCTATCTATCTATCTATCTATCTATCTATCTATCTATCTATCTATCTATCTATCTATCTATCTATCTATCTATCTATCTAATCTATCTATCTATCTATCTATCTATCTATCTATCTATCTATCTATCTATCTATCTATCTATCTATCTATCTATCTATCTATCTATCTATCTATCTATCTATCTATCTATCTATCTATCTATCTATCTATCTATCTATCTATCTATCTATCTATCTATCTATCTATCTATCTATCTATCTATCTATCTATCTATCTATCTATCTATCTATCTATCTATCTATCTATCTATCACATATTTAACTTAACACTTGTCGTGCGTCAGTTTTTAAAATCTCAACAATTTAACTCTAGGTATTACACGCTTCGTCATCAAAACGACCTTGTAAATTTACATAAATGAATTCGGCTCAACCTTTGATTTTCTTTGATTAGTACCGCACTAATAAAGATTAAAGGTTGCAGAATCATTTAAAGTGGATCATTCAAAAACCTGTTTGAGATGGACAAAACCATGTCTAATTAACATATTTTTAGTGAGTCGTTATTTTTTTTGATTCGTTTAGGAATTACACAATCGTTGAGGTAAAAATGTGGATTTGATTAACGGAAAGATTCTTGCATTTATTTTGAGTTTCTTCATACTTTACATTATTTAACTGTGAATAGTTGTTGCACGTTTTCAAATAGCTTGTGTTTTCAACTATTAGCCAATTATTGTATGACTGAAAAGACAGATATAATTATGCAAACTGAAAATAATGAAATGTGAAAATGTGACTGTTCTAGAAAAAGCCTATACGACTACATGTATATAATTATTTATTAATTTATTTATTTATTTATTTTGAGACCATATATAGACACATACTAAAATTAATCAACATATGAATGCAGTATATGATATATTTTTGTGACTTGATATTTTGCTAGACCTTCCTTCCCTTAATTTAAGGACCAGTAATGACATATATAGCTAGGGGGTGATTTAGTTAAGATTTCTGTTTTGCTGCCCTGAGTACTATTCCACCATGGACCCTGTCACCACAAGTAATGTACACCAATTTAACCTCAGTACTAGATAGGACTGACCTGACATATCTCACAAGTTTAGAAATAAAAATATATTTAAAAAAAGTTAAAGTATTGCTGTCCAATTTATAATCACATCACTCAGTCAGGCGTAGCCATCCTTAACAATATTTCCATGAAATTATTAGCCAGCTATTGGGTATATATCATGGCTTTGATTAAACATAAATAGTTTGTAATTTCCCATGAAACCACCAATTTTAATTTATTTAGAGTCATGAAGATCTTTATGATGACATCTTAAATGACAAACCAGGTTTAAATGAATAAATATAAAATTCCTTGTCCCGACAACTAAAAAAAAAACAGGTTTAAGCCAGTCATAATATAATATTTCTATCCATATTCATCTTTCCTGGACCTCCATCTATTTGATGAACTTCTACAACTAGTAAATTTTTCATCTTATTCTATTCTTTTTATTAATATAAAATATATATTATTTGACGTTTATGTTTATATACAGCTAGAATAGTCTTTAATGACTGAGATAGACAGATTTAATACACATGAATTGCATCCCTTTAAAATGAAGTAAAACTGAAGCCCAAAAGAATTTTCCATGAACAGCAAAATTAAAAAATGCTGCATACTAAGTTTGAAAATGATAGAATTTTCAAGGGATATTTCAGATATGATTTACTTTTTATAATGGGTCATTATCCATGAATGTTTCTTTGATTTCTATGCCCATGCATGTTATATATAATAGATTAATGACATGCCAGCTAGATAGCTCAGTCAGTACAGCCTACATATATGTATAATATTCTGAGGATCCCAGCTTTGATTCTGGTCAAACAGCACATTTTTCTTACCCTGTGATATTTGGTGCAAAATGTGATAAATATCATGTAAGAAGTATTCTCTGTTACTCATGAAATGAATTGTGGAAAAATTTCAATATGGTAGGGATGTCACAGTATAATCTGTTCAATAATAAGGGTAGAATATATGTAATTAAGAAACCTTATATCTCAGTTGGATGTGCTGTGTAATGGTTTTCAATGTATGCGAGGTCAAAGTCAATTCACCTTGTCATTTAAGTGTTCCAATGAAAAAAGACAAATTTCAAAAAAGTGAGGGTTATGTCAATGCATATAGAACTATGAGAGAAAATGTTTAAGCTGTAGAACTGCGGTATGGTATTCCAAGGGTTCTGGGTTTTTTGGTAGTATTGAAGTATGGTAGTCTGAGGGTCTTTGGTTTGAGTCTTAGTCAGACTGCATTTTTTTCCTCACCCTAGTTCTGATATTAATGAATATTTCCTGCGTATATTAATGGTTTATAATGTTTTAAGTCAATATTGTTAAATATTTAATTATTGTTTATGTAACTTTATATTTGATAAGACATTGTAACAGTTCTATTTTTTAAATTGACCTTTTTTGTATGAGGGGGAGAAGCCCTTTCTTAACTCCTCACCAGTGAGTTATTTGCATGATGATGATAGCTTGAAAGGGTTTTAATTATGATTATTATAATACCACATGAATAATGAGACAGACATTTCCCCCTATTTGATTGTAAAAATATTTATAGATTGTCAAAAAAACTATAAAGAGTTCTCCTCGGTGTTATTAAAAAGTCCCAATTGGCCATACATGAAGGAACTTGCATACTATAAGACAGGTTGGTCTGTACCAAGACAGAGACGGGCGGGAAATGGATACGGGGTGAACCGGGCAGACAGTGATGTTTAGATCCCCCGCTGAGTCAAGGTCCTGGTCTTCAATTACTTCATATGTTTATTTGGAGTAGAGGTGCGTGAAAGATTACCGGCACAGTGTAAGGTATCACAAAAAGCACAGACTGTAATAAAAGTCCATGCAAAAAGATACTATAAACTGAATTCATAGATTATATCAAAGAAATTTATTAATTTCTTTATAGTAAACATGAAAATGAAGATATTGGGCATTTTATTTTGATATATAGCATGTTAACACATATAAAATGCATTTTGCCATATAAAATTCAACTTAGTGCTTTGTGCTTCATACTTTCTGATGCACTCAATAAATCCACATGCACTAATCTTTGGATTCCCACACTCCTCCCCACGTAGCTCTAATGAGGTCCACAAGGTTGACCATACCATGTATCTTACCTCATATTGTTTGATTACAGCTTGGAATGAAAAATGCAAGTTTACTTTAAATACGAAAAAGCTTTTATTAAATTTCATAAGGCTTGAGTGGACACATCATCAATTTAACTGTCATCATAATGTCTTGAAAATGTGTTGGACTGCCTGTCTGATGCATGTAGATGCTGCAGTGGTATATAGCAAGTCACCTGTATGTGTGAGTTAGCGTATGTGTGTGTGTGCGCGCACGCGTGCGTGCGTGCGTGTGTGTGTGTGTAGATTATAAAGTAAACTTAAAACATCTTCTTGTGAAAAACATCTTGTCCAATTTCAACCAAACTTGGCAGGATTGTTCCATGGGTGAAGGGCTTCCAAAGTTGTTCAAAGAATTCCATTGAGCATAGATATTTTGCTAAGGCATTATCTGGTAGATCTTCACCAAGATTGATCACATTATACCCATGGGGTCATTTGTTTTCCTTATATGTAAAATATCTAGTAAAAACTTGAAATTTTCTACTCTGAACTGACAAAGGCTAGAGGTTAGATATTTAGCATGAAACATTGTATAGTAGACCTCTACCAAGATTATTCAAATTATAGCCCTGGGGTAAAATTTGCCCTGCCCCAGGGTTGGGGAGGGAGTCTTTAATTTTCATAATGTACTGACAGTAAAAATTTAAGAAGGTACAATGCTAGAGCTTAAAACTTTGATATTTGATATATACTATCATCTATAGTTACTCTACCAAAGTTGTTCAACGTATCCCCTAGTGTCAAAACTGGCTCTTACACAAGTAACATTCTGTCTTCAGTTGAGCGCTTTGGGGCCAATGGTCCCCTTGTTTTTGTTTGCAGATATAGGTAATGTTGAATTGAAAAAATGTAACTTCATTTCAAAGTCTAATACATTTATGCAATACAGTAAATGTATTAATTTTCGTCAAGTACAAATACTTTGATTTTGAATCAATTATTGCACTATAGCGTGCATTTTTTCTAGTGTGTGTGTTTTGCATGTAAACGGAAATGTTCAACTTTTAGTCTTGCTGGATGATTCAATTCCACATTTTTATAGACTACTATGTTTTTTATAGTAATAGATAACAACACTAAAAACTCCATTTTACTATTTCTATATTGTATGCTGTAGATTATAGACAGGTGTTTCACAAAATGATTTCTGTATTCCTTTTATGATTTGCAAACATATAGTCTAGCATCTTGCCTGGCAAAACACAGACCTAGTCTTTAGGAACGACACCTCTTCCTTGTTCCATTAATAACTTGAGAAGAAATAAGCATAGGTTTGTGCAATTTGTGAGTGCCATTGACCGTAGCCAGAAAATGTCCTCTATTGATGTTGAGGTCAGTAGATTAAAATCAACATTGTCTTGATGACACAATTAGAGACCGTATTATCTAGCAACGTATACCTCAATGCTTGCAGTGCTTTGATTTTTAGTTATAATATAAGATGGTCCTAATTTCATACAAATTTCCGTTACATCTCTTACACAACAGCCAATATCCAGGCCAACGATAGTCAGACAACTCTTTTGCGTCTGATTGAGGACTGGAAGATGGCGTTAGATAGAAATGAGCATGTGGCAGCAATCCTAATGGACCTGTCCAAGGCTTTTGACTGTCTACCGCATGATCTTACAGTCCAAAAGCTAGAGGCATATGGGTTGTCTGAAAATGCGTGTTCTCTAGTTTCAAACTATTTATCAAACAGGAAACAAACAGTTAAAATAGGAGAATATCATAGCACTTGGCTTGAAACAATTAAGGGGGTGCCACAAGGCTCTATTCTTGGACCTTTGATCTTCAACATCTTCATGAATGACATTTTTTACTTTATAGATAAATCCATCCTCTACAATTATGCAGATGACAATACTCTAGCCTTCTCCAACTCTAAAATAGACATATTGAAAAACACATTAGAAAATGAAAGTAAAATACTTATTAACTGGTTTAACATTAATAAAATGCAAGCTAACCCTGACAAGTTTCAAGCCATAGCTGTTGGGAAAACTACAAATGAACACTTAAAAGAATTTCAAATTGATAATGTTACAATAAAATGTGAAGATTGTGTTAAACTTCTAGGGGTAGACATAGACTTTTACTTAACTTTGATATACAGGTCACCAGAATGTGTAAAAAAAGCTGCCAATCAATTAAATGTGCTCTTAAGAATTAGGAAATTTTTAAATTCAGAATGTCTTCTTCTTATTTACAAATCTTTTATCAAATCTAATTTTAACTACTGTCCCCTTGTCTGGCATTTTTGCTCTAAAACAAACACAGAAAAACTTGAAAAACTCCAGCATAGAGCTCTAAAAATAGTATTTAATGATTTTATTTCTTCATATGACACATTATTAAAAAAAGTAAATATGCCTACTTTACATTTGTCAAGAATTAAAACTATAGCCAAAGAAGTGTTTAAATGCCTGTATGGAAAATCACCACCATATATAAATGCTTTAATTCAATTTAAAAATTCCAATTATTCTTTTAGGTACCAAAAAAGTGTAAATGTCCCAAGGGTCAAAACAGTAACATACGGTAAGAATTCTTTTAGGTTTGAAGGTGCCCAGATATGGAACAGTCTCCCTAATGACATCCGCAAGGTTGAAAACTACAAAGAGTTTGGAAGACTGATCCAGGTCTGGAGTGGCCCAAGTTGTAAATGTGCTATGTGTTTGTAAATTTGCTGTGTGTTTGTTATTTTGCTTAGTTTTAATTTATGTAAAATGCTTAGACTACATGTTTTTGTTTGTTTGCTTTGCTTTTGTGCATCCCTTTTTAGTTTGCTATGATGCTTTGATTATATGCTGTGTGTTAATTTTCCTTAAACCCTATATTTATGCTAGCTGAGTCTTTGTTGTATGATCTGTATGCTTTGTTCATATTAAAACTCCTTATTCCCCATTCCATTAGGCTGTGCATGCAACTTAATTTTAGTTAGCTTTGTTTGTTACCCTGAATGTGCTTTATCTTGTTTCTTTTTTATGCTGTATTAGTTTATCATAAATTTTATGCACTTTTATAAGTAAGTTTTATTCATCTATTTATTTATTTATTTTTTTGGAAACCTTAAATTACGTATTTATAAATTGTAGATGTTAATTTAAAACAATTACTATTTTATTAATTTTCTTTTTTTTTTTTAAATTTTATTATTATTCTTATTTCACATTGCTATATGTATCATACTTTAATTTCTAGACTACAATCATTTATTACTTTTAGAAACTGTTATTACTTTTAATACAACATGTACTGTGCATGTCATCAAACTATGCCTTAATTTACCATCTTATTGTAAAGTTCTTCTTAACCTTGATACTTTTATTTCATGCTTAAAGCTGCTATAATAGTTTATATGTTTTTATTTTCAGAACTGTTATATGTTAGTAAATATGTTTTATGCCTTTGTTATTGTCGGTAAATAGCTTATTAGCTAATGTTTATTGTAATATGTAAACCGACTTAAAATAAAGTTTCTTGTATCTTGTATAACGCTGCGTTAGCAGTGAATACAGTTCTATCACAATTTGCGGGATTTCCATATAAGAATGGGTACCTAACAACGCAAAGTAGTTCTACACATATTTTCTTGTCACACACAAGTGAAAAGATTATGAATTGTCAGTAGTTCATTTTTGATTGTGTTATTTCTATCGTATATTATTTGCATGTTTTCAGGATATAATCAGTAAAAAATATCATAAGTATTCATTCGCGTTAACTTTGAGCTTATCTTATGTCCCAGCTTTGAGTAAGGAAGTAGTTCGTACCAAATTAAAGTTTTCCACGCTATTTTTGTATGTGAAAGCTGATCTCATCATTACAGAAAACTTACCAATATCATTTGAACTTAATGTAATCTGTTTTGGAATTCTTATTTGGATTTCATGATGTGTAACAGTGTTGATAATTCAGGTGTCTTGATATATTTTTTGTTGTTTGAGTTGTTTCCCTTGGCTTCCCGCAATATCACTAGTTTTGTCTATGTTTAAGCGGCTTTGTTTAGTGGTCTTAATTTATTGGAAATATGGATTATGGATAGTTGGTCAGTATTATTTTGAGTTGCATTTGGTTTAAATTAGTGTTTTATAGAGTGTATGTCATAGATGATTTTTTAATTAAGTAATGAGTGTGGTCTGATTTGAAATGTCATCAGTTTTCGTGATTTGGAACCTTTGAGAATTGTTTTCAGAAAAATCCGTTAATCTAGCTCTCTGTTTACTTATCCTCACATTTTATTCATATCACTTTGCACATTGTGTTTATTATATTTTGCAGAAGTTACAGCAGAGAGAGAGTTTGACAGTATGCGTGTTTGAAGAAGATAATGCTATTATTGGTAAGAAGCAATTTTTGTTATTGTATAAAGGTCTTATAAGACCAATCACTGATTATGGAAATATCATTTATTACCCTGTAACAAAGAAAAATAAACAACTAGTGGAAAATACCCAAAGAAGAGCTACAAGAATCATCCCTGAACTAAGAGGACTCACATATGAACAAAGATTAAGGGCTTTGAATTTACCAACTCTTGAATACAGACGTCAACGTGGAGATATGATACAAGTTTTTAACTTATTCACAAAATAGACGATTTTGACTATGAAAAAATATTCAAATTATCTGTTACTAATCATGAAATCCGAGGACATATTTATAAATTAGAAAAGTTAAGACCACTATTTAAAGGCAATAAGACAAAATTCCTTCACTTATAGAGTCGTAAACGAATGGAACCTACTTCCCAGTGAAATAGTTTTATCAAAGAATGTAAATGAGTTCAAATCTAAGTTAGATAAACACTGGCAATGGAAGAGATTTAAAATGGACAATATATATTAGATAGACCAATACCGGAGCGGACGACACTGAAAACGGAACTCGAGGGGAATGATAGTCCGTTAGGGGACTAATAAAGTTTCCCAAACATCACAAGGTATCACAAGGTACATTCAATTCCACGAACTGGTGAGTTTAGAATTTATTTATGATTATGATGTATTTTATAATAACTTCATTAAATGAACTTATGATTGTGGCGGCCAATAGAAAGCATATACAGCTATATTATATGTTTATATACCTACAGGTTAAGTAAGCTGTTCAATGTGTTGTAAATATTTAATATACCGATAAACACTTTCAGAACTAGCAGACGAGAGGCTTTTCTTATCAGTAGTTTTAGGAATAAAGATAACCGGTTGTTTTCTCACTGTATAAATCGTATGTAAAATGGTCTGACATGTGGTAGGTTTAACTGTTCATTTGAATACTTTGTGGAGTCAAAAGATGTGTTGAAGAATATACTGTGACGAAGCTAAGATCCAACGTTTGCTATTGGTGTAATACATTTTAAAATCGGACATTTAATCAGAACAAACTAGCGGTTTTGTTTAAGCATAAGAGATATCAATTTTACTCGAAGATCAGGAAAGCAACTCGTATTTTTTCACTAGATATACCTCGGTTATTTACGACGTAGATCATATAGAAAGTGTTAATGGGTTTATTGTAATTGACCATAAATTTGGAGGTTTTTATTTAAATGATAATTATGCATTTCAGACATAGGAAATTGATTTAACTCTATTTTTATATTTATGTAATTTGTTTAATTTTAGAGTGTTGATTTCCTCGATTTCATTGACTCAATGATTCATTCTCTGATTGATGATTATTGATTGAATGTTCTAATGATCAATCAACTTATTGATTTACTGATTGATTGGACATGTCATGGAGCTTAATATAGATGGAGAAGTAACTTAGACGTCATACAGTTAAATTCAGTATTATTGGGGTTGTTCTAACACAAGTTATCATGTGTTTCGGGATTTTCCAAGATTTGATGCATCCTGGGTAATAGTAGCCAAAATACCGCCATATTGAATTCCAAGAGGAACATTGACAAAAAAAGACGAAGCATTTTCTACTTACATAAGAAGCAATAGTTATTTATGTTAAAACGTACCATACACACTTTTCCACACAGATATTTCTCAAAAAAAAAAACAATGTCGGCAATGTAAACAGTAGTTCATGGATATCGCCGAAGTTTAACGAGAGTGCGAGAATCGGGGACTAGTGGGAAAACCCGATTATCACCGAAGCGCACTGTGGATCTGAATCTGACTATCATCTATTTTCTGAGCTTCCTATCCATTGTATATATATCTGTGGACATGTAAGACGAATATATGTGAACTGTAAGATGTTGAAATGTGCAAAGTTGTTTGTTTAGAAGAGAAATACACAATTTTTGGAAAAAACTTTTTGTTTGAATGATCAAGGTATAAACACTTTTGTAAATGAACATCAGGCTACCATTTTCATAGTAATGGCAGGGCTTCCATTAATGGAAGTTTGGGAGTCATTTTACTCCTTGAATTTGGCTTGTGACTTCCAAAATGTAATGCTTTTTTCTTCTTTACCAATATTTTGTGACTTCCAATGTCAAGACATTTTGCAGTCTTTGACTTCCAAATTTTGGATCTTAATGGAAGCCCTGAATGCCAATGGACCTACATGTTTCACCTAAATTGTATTGGAAATATGTGAAAAACTTCCTTTTAAAAAGTTTCTAGCTGAAGTTAAGCAGAGAAATGCATTGGATACCTCAGAATATTGCTATGTTCAATAATGTTGTTAAAAAATTTCCAAGCCTTATGGTCACATATTCATGGAAAAATTCAAAGAAAGGAAAATAGATTGTCAGGTGTATAGATTTCCAGTCTGCTTTATATCATTTACATACAATCTGGAAAACTTCAGTAGTGTCACTGGGGTCAAAATTAATCCTGTCTAATGGTAATGTTGTAAAAAGTTCTATTTTTGTTTAAAGCATAAAGTTTAATGTATATATGTATTATAATAGAAATTAGATATATGTATGGATATTTTGTGTAAACCAACATGTGAAAACCCTGGAACATCATTGCTAAAGCAATATTGTTAGGTACAATACCATACAATTAATAGACAAGAAAGGTACGGTAATAATATCATTTACTATAGATTTAGAATGCAAGAAAAGATAAAATATCATTCCTCGCTTCTTAGTACAAAAAGTGCCATATCACTTTTATATTTATATTAATGTTTAATGCATAAAACACTTTCTTACTTTTCATTTTTAGCTAGACTATACAAAGTATATGGAGAGCCGTCCTACTTGCCCCGGCGTCCGCGTCCTTATTCAGATTAAAGTTTTGGTTTTCCATATCATCAACCACATCTTATGTGACAAGGTTCATAACTCTAGCACCACTATTTTCAGATTTATCTCCCCTTGAACTTAGAATTTTCCTTAAAAAATATTATTTTCTATCGTTACTTCCTTATTTCTTAAGGGATCAACTTCATACTTCAAATATATGTTCCTTATCATCAACCACATCTTATGTGACAAGGTTCATTACTCTAGCACCAATATTTTCAAATTTATCTCCTCTTGAAGATAGAATTTTCCTAAAAAAAGTTATTTTTAGCTCGACTATTCGATAAGAATAAGTAGAGCTATTGTAGTCACCAGTGCGTCAGTGTTGGTGTCGGCATCTGTGTCAGCGTAGGTGTAATAACTTATGTTAAAGTTTTTATAATATCTCAAATATCAAAGTCCATTGATATATGGCTTTGAAACTTTGCACACTTGTTCACCATCATGACCCAACCTGTAGACAGGAGGAGATAACTGGATCAAGCATTTTGACAGAATTATGCCCCTTTTCTGACTTAGATTTTATGTTATTTAATTAAAGTTTGCATACCACCTCAGATATTTTCATAAACTATTGACATCTGGCTAGGAACAAGTTGAAATTTTATACTCTTCTTTGAGAGCATAGTAGGACTCTCTTCAAGGCCTATAACAGTAACATGGATTGAAAGGAAAATTTGGCCCTATAACAGTAACATGGATTTAAAGGAAAATTTGGCCCTTTTGTTAACATTTTACATTATCAAGGCTCTTTTTCTATCAAGCACTTAGAATGGTAGAGCGTTGCTGTCCTACCGACAGCTATTATTTACTGTTACTTATTTATTTCTTAAGGGATCAACTTCATATTTCAAATATATGTTCCTTATCATTAACCAAATGTTATGTGACAAGGTTGTTAATGCTAGCACCAATATTGCAAGAATTACCTCCCCATGAACTTAGATTTTTTTTACTTGAAAAATATTATTTTTTACTATGACTTCTTTAGTTTCAAAGGCATCTACCTCTTACTTCAAATACATATTCCTTATCATCAATTACATCTTATGTGACTAGGTTCAGAACTCTTAAAGCAATATTTTCAGGTTAATATCCCTTTGAACTTAGGATTTTTTTAGCAAACCCCTGCTCGATATATCATTCCATAGTTTGTATTTTTTTTCTTTTTCTAATTTAGTAAAGTTTTTTTTGTGTTTTTTTTTCCTCATTGGCAATGTACTGTGTTTATACACTTTTTTTGTTCGTACCGGAACTATGCATTCTGTGTTACATAAAATTGTGTTATGCCCCCATATTGTATTGAAAAATGCTTGGGTGAAAATAAAAGATATGTTCTGTTCTGTTCTGTTCTGTTCAGTTAACTATGCTCATTTTAATCCCAATAGAAACATTCAAATATTTGGGGTAAAAAACATGACCAAAGTACCTAGTAGTCGTTTACCCGGTGGTGATCCCATTAAACTGATTATAGATTCGAATTGATTAGAAAACACAAATAGAAACATGTGTGTAGCAACGCTATATGTCGCAACGCCGCTATATGTCGCAACTAACGCTAGATGTCGCAACGCTGACGCTATATGTCGCAATCAACGCTATATGTCGCAATCGCCTACCGCTAAATGTCGCAACGTTGCCGCTATATGTCGCACAAAAATTGATTGCCGCTAAATGTCGCAACCCCTTGACGCTAAATGTCGCACTTGGTAGGAAAGTAACAGATGGAACTGAAACAAAAAGTAAGTGTTAAAACATTTAAAGTTTATACCATTTACACATGAAAACATATCTTAGTAACCAAACAAAAGTTGTATTTCGCGGTCTATGGCAAAAACCTTATATGGCCATAGAAACTGATTTTGAAAAAAGGGATGGATTTGATTCTCAACCACGGAATAGGTGTGAGATCAAACTTTCTCTTTGAGGATGTCTTTCTCACAAAATGCATCAACAAAAATATTTGGATATACATGTATATTTGTTAATATATTATGTGACATAACTGAGCAAACCGCTGTTAATGCTAAGGGGGAACTATATCTTAATACATATTTTATATTATACCTGTTCATAATCTGACTAGATAGGCTTTACTACATGTAAGTATTAAACAATACCCAATTGATCTGTTGATCGATATTCGTAACTATGCGGTGTATTGATTTAGGTTTATGACAGAATTGTTATACTTTCATAACTTTTTTATATTTATCTCAATATTTCTTTGGGAACATTAATGAATCAATATACTATGGAATTGCCAAATGTTGACTGCCTACTGCTTACTGTCAACTGCTTACTGTCAACTGCTGCTTACTGTCAACTGCTTACTGTCAACTGCTTACTGTCAACTGCTTACGGCTTACTACTTATTATTCACTGCTTATAACATTAAAATAAAAATGGACGACCTATTACAACTGTATTGGTCAAAAAATTATTCAGTTGCCGAAATAGTTGCCGTTCTGGAGGTCATGCACAATATAGTGCAGTGGTATATAGGCCACTTCCAACAGCCTTGCTGTTGGGTAAACCCTTTAGCGATGTGGTTGAGGTGTCCGCCTACGGACCAAGAGGTCTGTTGTTCAAAACCCGGTTGGACCCTTGGTATTTTTCTGCCTCCTAATTTACTTAAATGGTGTCAGAAGTGTTTGACGGACTCATGCGGTAAGCAGGGAGTGACATTCAGGAGAGCTGGCTAGCTCTGAAAAGTAAAGAGGGGAGGAGTGTAGTGGTTGTAGGTATATAGGCCACTTCCATCAGCCTTGCTGTTAGATTAACCCTTTAACGACGTGGTTGAGGTGTCCGTCTACGGACCAAGAGGTTTGTGGTTCAAAACCCGGTTGGACCCTTGGTATTTTTCTGCCTCCTAATTTACTTTAATAGTTTACAGGTACATATTAAATTCAGACAATACACATAATTTAAGGAGAATTCTTTCAAATTGTAATGTCAAAAAAAAGAGAAATCTATATGATATACAGACAATTCAAGTTTTCTATAAATACAGGATTTATTATCATCTTGTGGTATGGAAATGATCATATTTCATTCATGGCTACCGCCACTCATAAAATAATTATTGTATTGCCATTAGATGAAAATAAATCCTGTATTTATAGAAAACACTTGAATATCCTCCATGAATTGTGACATAATATGTTCAAAAGCAACCAGACATAAAATCGTATGTATTAGATATCTAGATGTATATTAATAATGATAATTCAATCAGCATGAACCGAATGTTCATCTTTTCTTGTGTGCGACAAATTAAGAATAATTCAAATATCGATTGAATTATACATCCAATTTGTCGTTAGATAAATCATCAAATGGTGATAATAAGACAACAACTTAATACATGTAAATGTGAACATAATATTACCATTCACAAACGCATTCGTTTTCTGATGAAAACGTGACTTAAACAAACCCTGTTTCGATGAAAGCGATGCTACGCAAACTTAGAGCTGAAAACGAGGCGACGTCACAAACGTATCTATGAAACAGTGAAAATGAGGCTAAAGAAAAAAACGTCCCGAACGCAACCGTGTAACGACGAAAACGAGGCATCAATAAGAAAACGTCACAAACGTAACCATGTCAGTTTTAAAACGAGGCTACAATATCAAAACGTCAAAAACGTGAGCATGTTTCAATTACTTTCAATTACAATAAAAACGAGGCTACAATAAGAAAACGTCACACACGTATATATGTGACATTGAAAATGAAACTACGGGAAGAAGATGTTACAAACGTAACTATGTTACGATAATAACAAGAAAACAACAAGAAAACTTCACAAACGGCATGTTACAATGCAAACGAGACTACAATGACAAAACGTAACAAATGTACTAGAATCTATTAGACTTTAACAAAACGCGTAACAAACATATCTATGTAACGATGAAAACGAAACTTATAAGAAAAATATAATCTATTCCATTCGCTTTAGTATAGTTGGCTCAGAAAGTAGTCCCAAAACCGCACTGACATACTCGTATGTTAACATTTTGGAAATGAATAATTTTGCGATTTATGTCGCCAGAATAAGGCAACTGCCTCCAAACCGACAGAGGTCCAAACAGGAATGTTTCTACCACATATTAAAATTATATTAAAATCACTTTCAAGTTTTTTGTTTGAATCTGCGTGATGACATCATCTGCATACTTGGACAATAAAAGTTCCAATAAAAATGATGATAAAATTTATCATATCTTTACAACGTGCTTCTATTTGTGCATTTTATCTATGGTCTTATATTTAAAGTCAAAGTGTTAAAAAATTGTTACGTTTTGACAAGATTCTTGTCATTCAGCATATGTGATATATGTGAGGAACGAACAACTCTGCTTCGAAATAATTTAGAAACATCAAAAATGAAACCATGGTGAAGTTTAAATGAGACTACGATACATTAAGTTAATAAATGTATCAGTGTTACGAGGAAAAAGAGGATAAAACATATAAGGGAGAATATGAGATAATAATTTAATGTCATAAACGTGTTCGTGTTCATGTAAATCAGGAAATAGAGTAACCATTCACAAACGTATCCTTGTTTCGATCAAAACGAGAATATACATGTAATTAGAAAATGTCACAAAACGTATATTGCAATACAAACGAGGCCACGTAAAGGAAACGTGACAAACGTAACTATGAAAACGAGGCTACAGTAAAGAAACGTCACAAACGAATCCATGTAATAGTGAAAACGTGCTTTACAGGGAGAAAACGTCATAAACGTTACCATGTTACGATGAAAACGAGGCTACAGAAGGTTAACGTCACAAACGTAACCATAACGAGGCTACAGTAAAGAAACGTCACAAACGTAACCATGTAACAATGAAAACGAGGCTACAGTAAAGAAACGTCACAAACGTAACCATCTAACAATGAAAACGAGGCTACAGTAAAGAAACGTCACAAACGTAACCATGTAACAATGAAAACGAGGCTACAATAAAGAAACGTCACAAACGTAACCATGTAACAATGAAAACGAAGCTACAGTAAAGAAATGTCACAAACGTAACCATGTAACAATGGAAACGAGGCTACAGTAACAAACGTCACAAACGTAACCATGTAACAATGAAAAAGAGGCTACAGTAAGGAAACGTCACAAACGTATCCGCGTTACAGTGAAAACGAATCAACAGGAAGGAAACGTCACAAACGTATCCGCGTTACAGTGAAAACAAGGCAACAGTAAGGAAACGTCACAAACATATCCGCGTTACAGTGTAAACAAGGCAACAGTAAGGAAACGTTACAAACGTATTCGCGTCACAGTTAAACGCAGGAAAAGAGACTATAGTAACCCTATTATAATGAAAACGAGGCTACAATAAGGAAATGTGACACTGAAAACCAGGCTGCAATAAGGAAAACTTTACAAAAGTATTTCATGTAATGGTAAAACAAGGCAAATGTATCATTATAAAAATGAAAATGATACTTCATTATGAAAACGCCACAAACGAAACCATGTTGAAGTAAAAATGAAACTACAATATCAAACCATTACAAAAGTATCCATGTAACGGAGAAAAAACGAGGCTTAAACAAAGCGCAGTATAATATGACACAGTACTTCGGATATCAAAATATTGTTGTATCCCCTGTCGTATAACGGAGAGAGAACACGCTGATGTTTCACATTTTATTACTCAATACGTAAGTATATATCTGCTCTGGACAAATACCAAATTCGAATTACCTAGAATGGGCTATTCGACCACTATTTATAATGACAGCTATAAACATAAAATGTTAAGATATAGTTCCCCCTTAGCATTAACAAGCGGTTTGCTCAGTTATGTCAAATAATATAACAAATATACATGTATATCCAAATGTTTTTGTTGATGCATTTTGTGAGAAAGTCATCCTCAAAGAAAAAGTTTGATCTCACACCTGGTCCGTGGTTGAGAACCAAATCCATCCCTTTAATCAAAAACTGTTTCTATGGCCATACAAGGTTTTTGCCATAGACCGCGAAATACAACTTTTGTTTGGTTACTAGGATGATTATGTTTTCATGTGTAAATGATATAAACTTTAAATGTTTTAACACTTACTTTTTGTGTCAGTTCCATCTGTTACTTTCCCACCAAGTGCGACATTTAGCGTCAAGGGGTTGCGACATTTAGCGGCAATCAATTTTTGTGCGACATATAGCGGCAACGTTGCGACATTTAGCGGTAGGCGATTGCGACATATAGCGTTGATTGCGACATATAGCGTCAGTGTTGCGACATTTAGCGTTAGTTGCGACATATTGCGGCGTTGCGACATATAGCGTTGCTACACATGTGTTTCCGTACAACAAAAATCGGAAGTAAAGTGAACAGTTAATTGACAGAAATATGTGGTCAAATATGTTTTAACAAGGAAATAATTATTTCAGAGAAAGACGCAAAGATCAGTATGACCCCGTATTGTGTAATTAGAAAGTTTATTCAATTCTAGGGCATACATCATAGTTTGATAGTCCATGTGTAATAAAATTCAAATTTTCAATACAGATTATGAGATACATAAAAAATATTAAAGAATAAGAAGCTTTAATTAAAAAAAAAAAAAAAAACAAAAAAAAAACCCCGCATACATATACAAATTACTTACAGTCGAGCATCGGGAAGTCATTAACATATCTTACGAAACTTTAATTTGAAAACGATATTTGCGCGCGCTGAAGTGATTAATGTTTATTTGAAAAATAAAAAAAAAGAACTTTTATGTTTGTGTTCTAAAAATAATCGGCGGCATAAGAGGAATTTCTTATTCATTTTACAACACTTGAAAAATTACTACAGAAAATGTGTTGTTGTTTTTTTGTTTTGTTTTTAACAAAAGTGTGTGTGTTTTAAGTTTATTTATACTCGGCGCCGGAATAACCATATGTCCGAGATTATAGCATCTGGAACGTCTTTTTCAAGCAAATTCTTCCTGGAAGCCCATTCTTCGTTCTTTGGTGGTAAAGGAGACGACAATACCGTCAAGGCATCAACTTTCTGACTGACGACAACAAAAACGGCATCTATTAGCGCCAAACCTCCAGAGTAAGTCACGACAGGTCAACCAATCACCTCTGGTACTTATGATGACTTGACTATGACCTTCCGTGTGCCTTCTCCGCGACGTGCACGCCTCTGGAGGGATTTGGAGAAGTTTCAACAAAAACTTCCAAAACACGCCATTTATAACACCATTCATAGCACTGACGGCTTCGATGTTCTCATCTATTTGCAGGAAATGGTCGACAGGGAAAACCCTACGTAATAACCGCACACCCTGTTAACAACAGATTTTCCGCAGTATATATTTCAAGCTAGTGAGGTTTAAAAATACACGTAGAATCTATCGATTAACTACCATAAGTTGGTTGAGTGTTGGCGGTATAAAAAGAAGATATAACTTCCTTATCAATTTCCACTTACTATAGGTTGATTCAGTTTTGAATAAGCTTTGCAGATATGTATTTTTTCAAGAAATATTTAGCTTTAATATTATCCGACACCGTCAGTAATGAAATGGGAATAATTTTCTGAAACGTGATTTTATTCGAGATTTGCTTCTGGAGAAGACAACCTTCTGTCCGTAGAGCATGAATATTAATACTCATCACAAGACAGTATCTTATTGATCTCAATTATGGTACATCTAAACGTGTATAATTTTTATGTTCAATAAAAATGTTGCATCACTTGCAGTTGTTATTATCATTCAATAATATTAAAATGACATAAAGTATTTATGATGAACAGTCCTAGAATATTTTGATAAGGAACCGTCAGTTGTAAAATGTTATTGTTATCTGATAATGAACAGTCGTCATACTTGCTGGTATGTCATTTATTATTGACAGTTTAGGTTTTTCAAAATTTGCATGATTAACAGTCCGAATGTAGACCTCAATGAAATGTTCTGGAATATTAACAAAATGAATAGTCAACCACATTAACCATATATATGAATGGTTGAACACAACAGTAAGGATAAATAGCGCAATGTGCATATCTTTTTATTTTGGTAGCATATCTTAAGCAAAAAGAAAAGAAACTATAAGTCTGAAACATTCTCTCATAGCCTCCCCATCAGTACATTCAGTGCTTTGATTTTCTAATTACAGTAAAATGGGGGCCAAGACACACCTGACGCTGCAGAGGTCAAAGAACTGCTATCGCAAAAGAAAAATAACACTGAGCCGTGTGATATCAAATTCCATCAAAAGTTCATTTGATATATTATAAAAACAACCAATTAAGCATTCGTCCTATAGACAATCAAAGGAATGCAAGCTCTGTGGTGTTTTCTGATCTTTGCAATCTAAATAGTACTGTATATATGTATGTATTTTTCTGTATAAGTTTATTTTTATATAGTATAATTCATCTTACAGGGCACCGAGATGCAGCGACTGCGTTTAGATTTTTTACTATAACAGTTTGAGTTTGTTACATACGGAATTTTGCATGACTAGAGTTGCATAAAAAAATCATTTATGTTCATTTGTTTATGACAGCCACACTTTATCCTTGCATATCGTGACTACTTCCTTAAAAAAGACACTTAATTATTAGCCTCGACTGAGATTTGAACCCCAGACCTCTCGAACCTTAAACAAGCGTTACCCCTGCACCACGGGGGAGTTATACAGAGAAAGCCTGAATAATATCAAATAATTCTAAATTTGGAATTTCCATTTTGGGTTTGTAACCCTTATTAATTTCGAGGTATTTTGTTTACGATGAACCAGTTGTTTAACACTGATGTAAATAATTTAGCAAAAATCTTCTCGCCAAAACATGTATATATTCCACTACTCGACAGTCAGATTTATTTGTGTAATAACGCTTATCGACATCACTAAAAATAGCATTTTCATTGATTAAAATGATATTTATCCGCGTAATTTGTGATTGTGCATTTGTTGACAATTCTATAAGCCAACGCTACTTTTAAACTTTGGATGCGTTGTACTTTGTTGGATACTTGAAACAAAATAAAATATTTCTTTCTTTTACATCGCTAGTTTTAAGCTGTTAAGTTTGTCGTTAAATTCTATGCAAGAGACTGAATGTTAGCATTGTATTTCCTGATCTGCGATCAGAAAATACAAAAAGTGACATATTTGATCTTGAATACTTGAAATAAGTAGTTTCTATTTCTTTACATATACGGACTTTATCTTTCTTTTAATGTATATGTATGCTATTGGAAACTGTGCGTGAAACTTACTATTTTGTTTTCGTGCGACTTACTATCCAGATATTGTTCGTTTTACTTACTATACACTTGCAAAGAACACTTGCTACAGCCCTTCGAACAAACTGTTATATGGACATCTACGATAACAGATGTCAATAAAATGATTGATTTGGTGTCTTAAGTGCAAAAATAAAGCACTTTTTCAAGGGTATAAATATTACCTTCTTGTTAAAAACAGACATATTTGCATGAACATTCAATAAATGATAATTGCCATTTACTGGCTGCAACTTTATATTGAAATGGATCAGAATGCGGATGCAGTGGTCGAGCTGCTTGGTGACATGAATAGAGGTAAAATACATTAATATCGTACTACAATTCATAAGTAATAGAACAAAATTTTATGTTAATATTTTACAAATTGGAAATATTTAATCGTGAAATTGGAGTAAATATGTACATTAAACGAAGTGTCTCATAAGCCTCTGACGCTGACCCTTGAGTGATAATAAGATTAATTAACAAGCTTTTTACATATGTTTTAAGACATAAGCATTCATGATAATTAATGTAAATGTAAAATGAATAGCAAATTTAAAATCAAAGGAGAAGCAGTGTTGATCAACATTTTTCATTAATGATTACTAATCCATATCTAATGAGGTAAGAGAAGACTGAGGAGATGGTGGACTAGAGATGGGCTTTTACGAAGACCCCTTCTTGTTAAGTATGAGGCTTTCATAGCCGAACTTGTAGAGGAGCCGGCGTCCTTCAAGATATTCACTTTAATCGGACCCGATATGTCTCGGGGTCGGACGCGATGAGGTCGAATCCTCTCCGCCGAAATCATTAAATTCTGCAATTCGTTTTCTAGGTGTTCTTTTCTTGTGAGGCATTTTGAAAATGAGCATGCAAGAGGTTGTGGACTGATATAATAGGTCCGTATATAGATCCGTGGCAATTCGTTCTTCTCCGTATCAATGTATTCTTCTCCGTATCAGACCGTACTTATTCGTACTATATACCGTGCTTATACCGTAGCAGACCGTAGCGTCCATCCTGATTCGTGTCGCTCCGTATCAAACCGTGTCGGTCCGTAACAATCCGCGCCTCTCCTGGGGCTTTTAGTGGTAAATCCGTCGAACTCCGTACTCATACCGTTGTATGTCGTACTGCGGACTACGGAATTTCACATTTCCGTAGTTATCCGTGAACTATTAGACATGGCATTATCCGTGAATATGTGACCGGGACATTACCGTCATCGCTTCACGTATAGAAACTAATTTTTCTCGCTTCACTTCGTTCGCTCGACAATTAATTTCTTAAAACTCTGTATATAACCTATAACCGACTTACAGTTAGCCCCGCCCATTAAAATCCAGTGCATTATGTAAATAGGTGGAGTCCATTAAATAGGTATAAATTTAATACATAGAGGTGAGTTACAGCACTGTATGGTAAATATTTCGGCAAAATTTAAACAAAATAGAGGACAAACTTTGGCGAACTATGCAAGAAGGTAAGTTGTAGTGCTCACATTTGACCATTTTATTGCCAGAAATTTTATCATAAAATTGTAATGCGTTTGCGAAGAAATTACTATATACTTTTATGGAGAAAGTTGAGATTAAAACAAAAATTGTGTTGCAATCTCAAATGTACTTACATATATTTGTGTGTGTATTTGAGTTTATTTATACTTGCCACCGGTTGCCAATATGGGCGAGTCCTCCAGAAGAGTATAAGAGTATAAGTCATTTCAGATTTTGGAGGAAAGTGCGAGATACAGATACAGAAAGATGCCCCAATTCCAGAAGCGTCTCCTGGTTCTTTAGCGCACCAAGTGTTAAAGCACTCGTACACGGGACCTCGATTTAAAGTCTTATCCAAAAGACTGAAAAGTAATTTTAGTTGGCCAGCCCGGGAATCGAACCCACAATGTCGAGATTACAAGTCTTGCGCTCTAACTGATTGAGCTATGCGGGCTGGCTCACATACATGTATGTATTTATGAAGCAGTTAAATATTAAGTTGCTATGTCGCTATGGAAAGTGTAGGCAAAATAAACAACTGTTAAAAAAAATTGATATAGGAACATCAAATATTTTTGTCTTAATTGATATTAAATTTTATTATAAATATAATATTAATTCAAACATAATATGGCAGCATGTGCAATATTGATATTGTTCACTCTCTTTTTTTGCTGCGGGTGATTATAATAATACGGTACATGTATTTCTATCATGTTGACAATATTAATGTCAGAAACACTGCCATTTATTATGAAAGATTTGTTATGGACATACGAAAAAGTCGGGTGTACTTCTACTGATACTTCAGTCTATTTCTGTATGGTTTTTGGAGAAAGTTGAGATTAAAACAAAAATTATAATTGCCCTAAACATATTTTTGTGGATTTATTGTATATCAAATTAAAGCTGAAAGGTAATGTTTATAATTCCTTCTTTTCTTCGTGTGATCATCGGTGCAATCTGGCATTTTTAGCCTCAAGAAGACAATACGAGGTAAACACGAAGATTCCCGATAGTCTTTAAAAGGGAACACGACTACGTGTAGCCCCCGCAATACTGTCGTGTCACTATCGTATTTTGGTACGATGTCATGGAGATGGGACAACGATGAGGACGAAGAAAGCAATTTTTAGTGGCCCAAGCGTTGCATGTTTATCATGGTGGACATATAAACGGCTAGAGTATCTTCCTCATCTGTCACTCTTGCACATTTTTACAGAGACATCAAAAGCTTCCATTATTTGCAATTAATTTACAATCATTTTCAGTTTATTTCCTGCAGAATTATGTGTTTTGATGATGAGCATTGCTACTTTTAAGACACATTAGAAAACATGATGAGGCCTACAGGTCAACATTGGGTGGCATGATAAAGTTTTATCAAATATGATATACAAGGTCAACAAGGAAAGGCAGCGTTCAATGAACGCAACCCCCACACGACCCAGCAACAAGAAGCAAGTAACACAAGAGGACCCCCCAGAAAAACGAACAGGGCGCAAGGTAGAGCACGGATAGGCTTATCACTTAAATGATACATAAGACAAAATAATGGTAAACGACAAGGAAATCAAAGAAAAGAAATAAATGATTGATTTATTAAATAAATAAAACTAGGGGCAAAAGGGAAAATACTTACCGTAGATGAGAAAACAACAAGGGACACCGACAAAAGTGTCACCAAAACAGTATGAAATAACAAAAAATATGATATACAAGGTCAACAAGGAAAGGCAGCGTTCAATGAACGCAACCCCCACACGACCCAGCAACAAGAAGCAAGTAACACAAGAGGACCCCCCAGAAAAACGAACAGGGCGCAAGGTAGAGCACGGATAGGCTTATCACTTAAATGATACATAAGACAAAATAATGGTAAACGACAAGGAAATCAAAGAAAAGAAATAAATGATTGATTTATTAAATAAATAAAACTAGGGGCAAAAGGGAAAATACTTACCGTAGATGAGAAAACAACAAGGGACACCGACAAAAGTGTCACCAAAACAGTATGAAATAACAAAAAATATGATAAACAAGATCAACAAGGAAAGGCGGCGTTCAATGAACGCAACACCCACATGACCCAGCAACAAGAACCAGTGGCAAGGAGCCCAGGCGGACCCCAAACAAAAACATGACAGGGCACTAGGCAGAGCACGGACAGGCTAAAGACATACATCTGAGGAACAAAGAGGGGCGCCGCCTTAGACCGGTCAGCAGCATAAGTACTACTTGGGAGTTTAAACCGGTTAATGGTGCACCAAACCTCACTCTTAGCCCACCATGTTCTTATAAACGAGACGGTGTAAATAAAATGAATCGCCGCCAAGTAAATTTATAACATTTGTTATGGTTTCAAAAGGTAAAATAAGTAAAACACCGAAATGATCATGTAGATACATATAAAGGAATACCCATATGACCATAACAAAAGTACTCAATATTTTAAAGGAAGACAGAGTAACAACAAATCACCTACAAGGGCCCGACGAAGCGAGGCAGAAGACGAACATTAAGGCAATTCAGTCCCAAAGGCCATTAAGAACTGTCCATCATAGAGTACCTACTTGGTCCGTCAAATGTAATCAAAAGAGGAAAGGACCAATTGTTACAGTGTTATACACTAAGCATGCGGTTAACTAAAAAAGTAGGGTCAAAACTTCTTTTGGTTCAACATTAAATAATTGTAGTAAAGGCAGCAGAAAAATTACAATGACAAAGATCTTGCAAAGTTTGTAAATAACATCTCCATTAAAATCATTTTTGAATCACTACTGAATTTTGAGATTAAATCAAAGTTACGATTGTAAAATTTTGTAAAATATTTACGTAATTTATAATAGCGGTAGCCCTGTTTGAGAAGCTTGCTAGTAATGAAAACATTTTGCTTGTAAAAAATCCTTCACGTTGCTAAAAGCTCTAGCGAATCTAATTTACTGAGATACATATACCCCGTCAGATGTTGCATGCGGTACGTCTCCATCTAAATGTGGATAGTTTACTATACCATAAACAAAGTCATCACTTTTATCATATACTTTTGTGTGAATAGAATTGTTTTTGATAGTTATATGAAGAGCCAAAATAAAGTTTAAACGAAGTTTATTTAGCTCCAAATACTATCTGCAACTGAAATTTGCCGTGTTTGGCCGTGGGTTGTATACCAACTGGAGGTGAAGGTCATTTGACGCCTTCGTAACCACGTACGAAGGCATCGTACTCAAAATACCACGTCGGGTACCTATCTTGTGACCTTCGCGTGTCCTGCTGGTAAACTACTTAGTACAAAATTGCATCTTTGAGGTGACTTCGTGTGTGGATCAGATGCCATCGCGTGACCTTCGGTAGGAATCGTGTGTGGTTCGGGTGCGATCACGTGACCTTCTGTAGGAATCGTACTTGTTTCGGCTGTTCAGAGACTGTCGGCCAATTTCGGGGCTATCTTCTCACGAAATTAAAAATTCCATATTCGTATGCTCATCTGGTGTCAATTTCGGGACAGTGTGACGCCTGCAATTAATGAGGCGTAACAAGATAATGAGCACGAATGCGCATTATGGAAATAGGCGGAGTCCATTAAATCGGCATATTTAACGTATAAATTTAATACATACAGTAGAGTTACAGCATTGTGTGGTAAATATTTCGGCAAAATTTAAACAAAATTGAGCGATTTCATTGGCAGAGAAACTTTGGCGAACTGTAAGATGCAATACCGGTCATTATAGATTAGTTAACCGGTTGCGCTTATTTTTGAAGCTGTAACTGTAAAAGTTTGTTTGTACCCCCGGATAAGCTGGGAAAACCTGAATATTTTTATATCCGGAGTTAGTCTACCATATACAGTTAAATTGCTAAATATTGAACTCTATTTCACCTCAAAACGGATTTTATAACCGATGTCGCGTAATTATCACACGCGTGGTAATATACCACGCGTGTGTTATTACGCGGCGGCGTAATAATCACATGGTTAGCGATATTGCCATACGGTCTTAAATTTACTTCAAAATAGAATAGTTAAATCATACACCATTTTATTTCAAAATGAATTCCGCATCTTATGGTATAATTTTTTTGTGAATTAATTAATTTTCTAACACACGGGAGTGTTTTAAAAAGCATGTATTGCAGCGATTTTTAAATAATTATGACAACCTTCGTTATGAATAATTATAATTATGTTCTGATAAATATTTTTTTTTAAAGTTTTAGTTCTACTTTTGAATGTGTTATATTAATTGTGTTTACACTTAGTGTTCAATACAGTTGTGATTTTAAATGTTGATATAGCTATGCGTGATTGTTATATTTTGCCAGGGATGTAATTAATGTGTCATTTTTCCTTAATTAGAATAACATTATCTTAACAAATCGAAGTGTTTGAACGTAACTTATTACAGTCGTTAAAAAATGGTTATCAATAGATGTGCAATCAGATAGAGCTACTTATATTACCGAAATGTATAATTAGAAATTAGAATAGTGCACGTGTTCGATTATATCGCGCCGAAGTAACAACGGTCATGCGTACGAAATTATATTTAATTTAATCAAACATATTTGAATTATGTATAGTAAAATACGATTTTCTCCGAAATCAATTTTGTGCCTACATGTGTCTTCAGCTGAAGGTTTATGCAAACTTTTGTAATGTTTTGATGTTAAAAAACTTGTTCTCTGAAAGAAATGTATAAACCGCCTGAAAAGCCGTGATAATCGCAGCATGGTTTTACATACTAGAATTAATAATTATTATTGTTTCCCAAAATGAAATGTGTCAAACAATTGTCTTTCCTTTTTAAATATACATTTGTTATCCAACACACAGGAGCATCTTGAAAAAAGTAATTGCAGGGGAATTGGGGAAAAAACAAAAAACAAGCGTCTATTCATAATTTTGTTTTATTTTTTCTTAGATAAATGTCCAAAAATATTATTTAATTATAAAGAAATATTTTTTTAATATTTTTAACTAGATCGGATTACGTATTGATGCATGGAGGTGTCAATTCTTTTACCACCTGATAAATCTCTTATTAGCATAATAGCGTAGTGCTCTGTGGGTGTAGATACTGGAAAAGGCATTTTTTACATTTTTGTTTTGTTTTTAGTTTTTTGTTTTTTTCAACAATCCGTGAATTCCATTTGAGAACATTGTATACACACATTCGCATCCGACAGGTTAGGTATAAGACAAAACAGTTCTGATTAGGGTGATAAATGGGCAACGGAAAAATATATGTACAAATGAGCCAAAATTGGTAAATATGTGGCGGATAGAATTCAGAATAATTGATTATTAACAAAGTTACGTCCACTTTATTAAACTACCTCATTAAATAACTGTTCAATAGTGTTTTTATTTTTATTTAGACTGTATATACATATATAAAGTTATTTATATATATTTAGTGCTTGGAACATATATCAGTTTTATCCGAATGATAAATATTTTCTTCTAAAAATAGTTCTGCGTTTAATGGTAAACTTTTTTTTATAATACTACTATTTGTACAATTTGTTTTATTACCACGCTTCGTTATAATCACACGGTTGGGAATAGTGCCGTGATAATCATACGTACGGTCTTATATACACTCTAAATAACACGAAATATATACTATATTATTCCAAATATAATCTATAAAACACACACACACGCACGCACGCACATGCACGCACCCACACTTGCACGCACCCACACGCAGGTGAATCGCTATATGCCATCTACAGTCATCAGACCAGCAGTCAAACACATTTTCAAAACAGTAAGATGACAATTACATTGTTGATGTGTCCACTCAAATATTATGAAATTTAATAAAATCATTTTAACATTTAAAATAAACTTTTATTTTTCATTCCAAGCTGTAATCAAACAATATAAGGTAAGATACATGGTATGGTCAACCTAGTGGACCTCATTGGAGCTAGGTGGGGAGGACTGTGGGAATCCAAGGATTACTGTGGATTTACCGAAAGAGTGCACCATAAAGTATTAAGCACATAATATGCTATATTTCAAAATTAAATGCCCAATATCTTCATTTTTATGATTACTATAAAGAAATTAATAAACTTCTTTTATGTAATCTATGAATTCAGTTTATAGTATCTTTTTGCACAGACCTTTATTATAGTCTGTGCCTTTTGTGATACCATACACTGTGCCAGTAATCTTTCTGGCACCTCTACTCCAAATAAACAAATGAAATAATTGAAGACCAGGACCTTGAGTGTACTTCCTTACTGAGTGGGGGATCTGAACATCACAGTGCCTTCACGGTTCTCCCTGTCTCGATCTCGGGTCCATCTCTGTCTTGGTACAGACCACCCTATCTCATGGTTCTGCAAGTTCCAACATGTATGACCAGTTGGGACTGTTTAATGTCACCGAGGAGGACTCCATGTAGTTTTTGACAATCCATAAATATTTTTACAATCCAATTGGGAAAAATGTCTGTCCTATTATCTATGTTGCATTTTAATAATCTTAATTAAAATCCTTTCAAGCTATCATCATTATTCAAAATAAAACTCACTGTTTAGGAATTAATTAAGGGCTTCTCCCCCTCATACAAAAAAGGTCAAATTAAGAAGTTTTACTGTTACAATGTGTAATAAAAAATAAAGTCAAATATACAATTATTAAATACTTAAAACATTATAAATCATTGAGTTATGCAGGAAATGTTTATTAATATCACAACTAGGGTGCGAAAAAAGGCAGCCTGACTAAGACTCAACCCAGAGACCCTCAAGATACATGTACAATACCTAAGCACTACCAAACAACCCAGAACCCTTGGAATACCATTCTGCAGGTCTACAGCTTAAACATTTTCTATGGGGCGTCCGTGGCCGAGTGGTTAAGGTCGTTGACTTAAAACTACTTGCCCCTCACCGCTGTGGGTTACAATCCCAACAGGGACTTTGAGGAAGCTATCCAGCTAGCTTACGGAACGTCGGTGGTTCTACTCAGGTGCCCGTTCGTGCCTGAAATAATGAACGGATGGGCACATGAGGTCTTCCTCCACCAGTTAAGCTGGAATGTCGCCAAATGACCTATACTGTGTCGGTGTGACTTAAAACCCAATCAATCAAACAAACAAACAAACAAATAAACATTTTCTCTCATCTATGCATTGACATAACCCCCACTGTATTGAAACTTGTCCTTTTTATTGAAATTTGTCCTTTTTCATTGGAACACTTAAGTGACAAAGTGAATTGGCCACCATAGCTTCATATCGGACCCTTAAAGTAACAGGGTGAAAAGTGCAGCCTGACTGGAGCTCAAACCTGTCATGCATTGAATACCATTCCACAGCTCTACCAATTGAGATATAAGGTTTTTTAATTACATATCTTCTCCCCTTATTATTGCAGCTAAATACACTGTGACATCCCTACCATATTGAAATTTTTCCACAATTCATTTCATGAATAACAGAGTTTACTTCTTATAAGCTATATATCACATTTTGCACCAAATATCACAGGGTAAGAAAAATGTGCCATTTGACCGGAATCAATCCTGGGATCCTTAGAATATTATACATGTATGTGAGCTGTACTGACTGCGCTATATAGCTGGCATGTCATTAATCTATCATATATATATAATGCATGGGCATTCATTGATACTGATTTATTATTAAAAGTAAATCATATCAGAAGAATCCCTTGAAAATGATATCATTTAAACATTTGATTAAGTTTTGAGCCATAATCACCACTATCTTCTAATTGGCCTTATCAAACTTAGCCTGTAGTACCGGTATTTTATAAAAACAAACAAAACCTTTAATTTAGATATTTCAACATACCTGTTAATAAATTCAAGATTAAAAATGTTTTATTTGGTAAAATAAACATGACGTTTCTAAAGCCCCATTTACACAGTCCTGGTTTGGCGTCCTGGTTCGCCACGGTAAAGTCCACCGGGACCAACCATGGTTAACTGGCAAAGGGCTGTAGCAATTCCGTGAAGTACCAAGACAAACCGTGGTGCACTGGGACAAACTGGGAGATCACCACAGTTGTAATAAAATGTTTAATATAACCGGGGCTCACAGGCACTTACCGGGAGGGAAGCTAAGAACAGTGTTCTATCGGCTTGGCACGGGGAACCGCCGCGGAACCCCGTATTTATACGACATTCATACCGTAACAAACCGTAGTAAACCGGGTAGCGTGTAAATCAATGTCCACATGGCAAAGCCCCGGTGAGTAAAAACAAGCAGAGCTACGGTAGATCCAGGGTATTGCGGTTATTGGCGGCAATGCTCCTGTTAGTATTGTAGGCATTGTAGGTCAAGCAATTTTATTATCATAAACTTGAACCGGGAAGCATTGGCGCATTACCCAGGCGTAACCGGGACAGTACCGGTATTACCCGTAGCGTTACTGTGGCTAAATCGGTGATGGTTGGGATAGACTTTGTTAGAACCATGTCCAGTTGGGTCTCCACCGGGATCAACCGGAAATACACCGGGTTAGCATTGGCACCTACTGTATATATCCAGTGCTATATCGGGTACTGAACCGGGAATACACCTGGACACTGTGTAAACGCAATTGATTTTTCAGAAACACGCCACAGCACAACCCGGTTCACCGGCTTAAGACACCTTATCTTTACCGTGGCCATTACCGGGACAGTGTAAATGGGGCTTAATGCTACACAACACAACAATATACTATGATACAATATAACTTGTTAACATGACACTATTTTATAGATAATTATATTAACAGAAAATATGATACATATAGCCAAATTAGAGAGAAAATGGAAGCTAGAAGAAAAGGAGGTTGAACTTATTGAGAAATTGTATATTTTATGACTTACTGCTAAATCACCAAAATAAGTCAAATGTTTATAATTTTGCTGTTCATGGCAATTTCAGTTTTTTCTTCATTTTAAGGGATGTACCTTATGTTTACTTATTTGTTTGTTCTTATCTGTCTATCTTAGTCATTATGTATATAAACATAAAAATATATCTTTTATATTTATAAATTGAATAGAATAAGATGGCAAATTTACCAGTTAAAGAAGTTTATCAAATAGATGGAGGTCCAGGAATGATGACTATGCATAGAAATATTATTTTTAGACTGGCTTTATATACCTGTAAAACTTGGTTTTTCCAGTTGTTGTGGCTTGGAATTATATATTTATTCATTTAAACCTGGGTTGTCAGTTAAGATTTGATCATAAATATCTTCAGGACTCAATAAATTAATATTTGTGGTTTGAGGGGAAAATAAAATACTATTTAATATGCCAAATCAAAGCCATGATGCTTGAAAAATGATCTGATGATGTTCAACACCAATCTAAATATTTAATTGAAAAATAAATCAAATGTACCTGTAGGTGTTGAGAGTCATATTTCACTTAAATTCCATATCTAAATTGGTTTGTTGATAAGAAAATAGTTGAGTTCAAATCCCGAGTACAAGGATTCATCAAGCTTGCCCATGGCTAAATGATTCAAAATATAAACTGAACCATTCCTGGGACTTTAAATCAGAAAAGAAAACCCAAAGAGGAATGAATAAGTTTATTTATTTAAATTTATTATTTTAAATTTTGATAAATTTCAAAACATCAACACAAAATATGCTAAGAGAGAACTGTTTAAAATGATTTTTTTAATTCTAGTGTTATTATGTTTCTTCATCAGACATTATTAATTTTAATGACTTTGATTTTTAAAAATCTGAGTTTTGTTAGTTAAATATATTTCATTTATAACAGTCACAACTTCCTGGAATAATATTTTGGTATATGATAATAGAGTATAACACATGATTTGGCACTTATATGATTTTAAGAGAAAATAATCTAGATTAAGTGCAAGAATGAGATATTGCATGCATGGAAACTTTAATATACAGTAGTTGCATGGTTTGCCTAGTTTCAGATGCAACCCTGGTCCTAGCAGTCCTGACAGATGGGACTTTGGTCCCAACTGTAAGATTGTTGACAAAATCATGGCGAAGATGGGATCTTAGCTATATCTCATGATCCTTGGATCACAAGATTAAGATGTTACAACTCAACAACAGATCACTCCCTTGGATAAGATTTTCATTTACTTAATTTGCATTTATTCATTGATAACAAAACTTTTCTTGAAGGTTTTAATTACATAGTATTTGTATTTAAATGGTAGGATTATGTCATGGTTCATAACTGTTCACTGTTTAGGGGAGAAAATGTGTAAGTGGCCGGATAGCTCAGTCGGTCGAGTTATGGTATGGTACTTTGAGGATCCCGGGTTCGAATCCCGGTCAGGCTGCACATTTTTTCTCACCCTGTTACAATTGGCGCCCAACTTGTTGCCTTGACTAGGAGTTCAATTCACATAGCTCTGTATTACCCTTTGAAATTTGAGGACAAACTTCAATATAGCGGAGAAGTAATTGATGTGTAAGCAGCTAAATAGCTCAGTCGGTAGAGCTGTAGTATTAGATATTCTGAGTATCCCGGGTTTGAGTCCTGGTCAGGCTGCATATTTTTCTCACTCTGTTACAAAATTTCTATTTGGTAGGACTTAAGATAATCTTGTGATAATTCTAAATATAATATACTATTAAGTTTTTATATGCATTAAAACATTTTTGATCTTGTTGCATATAATTATACAAATTGATTAACTTGTATGAGAGATAATGGTGGAGTGACAATGTTTACATCATAAGATCATGTTCCTGTATATATAGAAAACAACTATTGAATTATAGAAATTAAATGTTAACAGAATGATGTGGATCCAGGATTTTCACCAGAGGGATTTGTAAAATTTCAACAAGGGGTATAGTACATATTTCAGTGTGTACATGTATTTGGTACCTTTGGTCTCGTGTAAAGATCGTGAGGTTGAAGGTTCGAGCCCCCAGGGAGCGTAATTGAGGTATGAATGTTTATCGTGTGACTCGTTCCGAAATGCCCGCTTCTGGAGCTGCTAGGTAGTTAAAACGAATGGTTACCGATTTCTATCCGCCTGGCGCCTGGCATAGTGGTAGGAGTTGGGAGGTACAATTGGTATGCAAGCAAAATGTGTCTAATAAGTCAGAAATGACTGGCCCTTTCAGTAGTGGTGAAACTATAATAAACAAGACATTTCCCCTTTACTTTTTACTTGGTATTTGACTTGTTTTCAAAAAAAGGCAAGTCCTTGATGTAATATTATATTTATTGTGTCACGGTTCGGGGGAGATGTGTAAGCCCCTGGATAGCTCAGACGGTTAGAGCTGTGGTATGGTATTCCGAGGGTCCTAGGTTCGAGTCCCGGTCAGGCTGCACATTCTTCTAACCTTGTGACATTTGGCCTGAATACAGCTCAGAATTAAATTCACATTGCTTTGTAACCTGAGAAATTTGAGGATGAATTTCAATATAGCAGGAAAGTATCTCCCGCTTTCATCTTCCTAAAAGAACTTACTATTTAGGGGAGAATATGTACAGGAGGCCGGATAGCTCAGTCGGTAGATCCGTGGTCCCGTTCAGGCTGCACATTCTTCTCACCATCGGACATTTGGCGCGAACTTGGGGCTGTGACTGAATATAGTTAAATTCACATTGCTTTGCAACCTGAGCAATATTGAGGATGAATTTCAAAATAGCAGGAAAGTATCGCACGCTATTTCGGGGAGAAAATGTATGAGACCAGATAGCTCATTCGGTAGAGCCGCGGTATGGTATTCGAGGGTCCTAGGTTCGAGACACGATTAGGCTGCACAATTTATGTTTTGTTTTGTTGCTTTCTTTACTTTAATTTCAACCCTTTCTGTCGTTATTTCATGTACATCTGTTTGACTGCAACAAAACAAAATAATGAAAAAATAGAGAGTGGCATTGGTGGGTCACGCACAGGTGACAGTATGATTAAACGCCATATTTAGGGCGTTTGTACTCTAAATATGGGGCAACAAAATGATTTTTTTTTATTGTCACGGTTCAGAACTGTTCACTATTTAGGGGAGATGATGTGTAAGCGGCCGGATAGCTCAAGTGGTAGAGCCGCGGTACGGTATTCCGAGGGTTAAGGGTTTGAGTTCCGGTCAGGCTGCACATTTTTATCACCCTGTGACATTTGGGGCCCAACAGTGGACCGTGACTGAATATAGCTCAGAGTTTAATTTACATTTCTCTGTAACTTTGTAAAATTCCAGAAGAAATTCAATAAAGCAGGGCCCGAGTATGTCACGGTTCAGAACCGTTCACTTTTTACGGGAGATGATGTGTAAGCGGCCGGATAGCTAAGTCGGTAGAGCCGCGGTACAGTATTCTGAGGGTCCTGGGTTCGAGTTCCGGTCAGGCTGTACATTTTTCTGACCCTGTGACACATGGAAAAAATTGTCTCCCCTCCCTCATTTTATCTGTTTGTGTTGTCTCGGTTGAAGGGTCTATTCACAAAATAGGCCTACTGAAAAAAGGTAAAAAGTGTGTGACAAAATAAAAAGATATATATTTCTCAATCTGTCACTCTTTTAAGGTTTTTGCTACTTATAACAACCACACCCAAACAAAATAACGAAATGGCACAAATCAGACACCAAAGTGTTGTGATCCTCAATTGGCAAAATGGCAGCTCACTTAAATGCAGTAAAGCTGTGGAGTTCTATTGTTAATTTGAATTGTCATTTTTGTCTTAGTGATTTGATGAGTCGAGAAAAAGTTTTGTAACATTTTGATATCAAAGTTAATGCAATCTAAAGACGCATACGTACTAATCAGTTAAAAGAAAGTACATAGATCACATTTTAACAGGATTTTGTCGGCAATTTTGAAAAAACGGCCGTAGGATACAAGCCGCTTTAAATCGTGTTATTTATATTTATGGCGTTTGTTGATTAAAACAACCATTGAATTGTGAATATTAAAATATAGGACAAGTTATTACACACCTTTATTTTTAGAAATAAATGTGTATGGTACGGTGGCACAAAGATGACATGTGTGTGTTTTTATTTATCTCGTGGCCACGAGATACTATGTCGTGGCACCGAGTTACTAAGTCGTGGCCACGAGATAGCTAAGTCGTGGCCACGAGAAACTATGACACCACGACATAGTATCTCGTGGCCACGACTTAGCTATCTCGTGGCCACGACTTTGTAACTCGTGGCCACGACATAGTATCTCGTGGCCACGACATAGTATCTCGTGGCCACGACTTAGCTATCTCGTGGCCACGACTTAGTAACTCGTGGCCACGACATAGTATCTCGTGGCCACGACTTAGCTATCTCGTGGCCACGACTTTGTAACTCGTGGCCACGACATAGTATCTCGTGGCCACGACTTAGCTATCTCGTGGCCACGACTTTGTAACTCGTGGCCACGACATAGTTACTCGTGGCCACGACTTAGCTATCTCGGTGGGGCCACGACTTAGTAACTCGTGGCCACGACATAGTATACTCGTGGCCACGAGATGAATAAAAACACACACATGTCACCTTTGTGCCACCGTAGTATGGTTATAAATGACAAGTTTTAAATTTGTAGTACCCTTTCGGGCAAAATTTTTCGGGTAATTTGACCTAGTTTTGGAGAAATTGGCCATTTCAACTACAGCTTAAGATTAGTTCTAGCCCATTTAGAAATAAAACAATGGACAAGAAACAAAGTTTAACACCCCTGACAAGTTTTAAAAGCATTTATTTTCATGAATCTAATACTTTTAGAACCTTGCAGGATTTTTCAAAATGCCCTACGAAAGATGCAAAATTTGGCGATTTAGCTATATTTAACGCATATATTCTGAAGAAAATAAATACTGTCAGAATATTCAAATACATGCACCGAAATAATTGTTCTATGCTTAAGATTTATATCAATTTTCAAAGCGCTTTGTTTGTAAACAAAAATACAGGCAAGTTTTAAAAAACAAGTATAAACCGTCGTGTGAATATTACGCGACACCGGTTCATGATAAGTTATATTAGTTATTCATATATATAATCTAAGCGACGTGGTAACAGTACCGTCCGGGTGGCTCAATAGATAGAGCGTTGTACTGTAGATCGAACGACTGTGCAGGTAACTTTGGCTGTGATTGATTATGAAATCCTTTCTACGGTCATTCGCACTGTACCTCTGTTTTGCCATGTACAGAAGTGATCAGTTTCCTGCGAAAGTGAAGAAACTAGTTCTGGAAAAGTGCTTGAACGAAAGAACGATGCAGTGGCTGAGCTATACTCTGGTGAACAAGGTGGCTTCCCTTACTGCTGTGATCCGGAAGGTAAACTGCCAACATCACTATGGTAACGGGCTTTTTCGAAAAGAAACGTCAAAGAAGGAAGCTTCATTTAATTCAAATTATTTCAATTTCAATTAAATCTATAGCCACATCTTCGATCCCTAAAACAATATGATGTCGCCTGATTATCGAATATGCGCAAGGCATATTCTATCATATCATTATGTGACCGATGAAACATTTACCGAAATTCATACCGATATTTCTAATTCTTCACCAGTCATTGACAAAATTTCAACTCATCAAAACTATTTTCGTCTTCTTGTTTTTGTGTTGGAATGAATATTTTTATTTCTTTTCAAGACCAAAACAAAAAGTGTGCTTACAACAGTTATCTCTGCATGAAAATAACCTAAATCAATTGATTTAGCTGTCGGTTTACGCTAAAATAATCAACTTTAAAACATACCGTGAGAACTGATCTAGTACAAATCTAATTGTTTTTTCCAATTCCAGGAAAAATGCCTCGTTTAATACGCTTAATAGTCGGATTCACGTTAAACTTGTATCAGTCAATCTAATAAAAGGAACAATCAAAGTCGCATAACTTAGTTAGTGATAAAAAGGGAGAGAAAATACTCCCACTTGTATTAACACAATCCTTAAATTTGCCACGTGTTTTGAGATAATTTATCATTTATGGAAATTTACCGTTATTTCTAGTTTAACGTTAAACCATATTAAAGTCATACTAGAAAACTGAATAGACCCCGGAGAATGCGACAACATACAATCAATAAATATCTCTGAATTCAAAAGAGACAGAAATACGCTACCGTTTAATTTAGCCGGTTTAACTGAACTTAGACATCATCAAAAATTCCATTATAAATGGGCAAAATGTCATTCCACCAATGTAAATCTTTTTCAACTTCTAAAGGTATCAAGAAATTCTGATTACTTCCTTTAGCATCTGAAGATTTGGAAGTGATTCCTGATTTTGAGCCATGTTTCCTGTTGTTTTTAGACTTTTACTTTCTAGAATCTAGCGTCAGAAGACGATGATGAATAACTTGAATTATCATCAGATTCAGTACTTTAGTCTGATTCGGTCATTTCAACTTATCCTACTTAAGCCAAGGTTTTCTTTGCCTTTTTCTGTAAATCCGTCATTTTACGTAAAGAATCAACATAATAATAATTTGACATAATAAAATAACGTTAACACAAACAAACACAATTTATTGGCATAAGTTTATTTTTAGACAGGATAGCAACAGTTTTGGACAAGATACCATGAATTTTTGGCACAATAAGGCAGAATAACATCAAATCATTCAAGGCAACATAACAGTTTAACAAAACAGGACAATATTTAGACAAGTCAATTTAAGGTTGAACAAGATATCACAACATGTCGACATAATAAGACATGAGTTTGACAAGTTGACGCCATGATAACACTTCTGTTTCACATAATAAGACAATTTCTATACAATTGAACATCACATTTGGACAAGACGGCATGCTCTTCCGACAGAAAAAGACAGTCTTTAGGCAAGATAACGCCGAATTTGAACACAGTGACATGGTAGCCTGACAAAATGTGTTTAGTTAAGTCAGAACCATATTTGGACAAGACAAAACGACAGTATAACATAAAACAACAGTTCCATAACAAACCAGGATCACATTTGGACAAGATAGCTCCAAATTCCAGCAATATAACACTACTGTTTCAAATAATAAGACAATCTCAAGACAATTTAACACCACATTTGAACAAGGCTGTGTTTAGACATGTTGAAATCTTAATTCGAAAATATGGTGTTGCTTGTTCGACATAATTAAAGCTTCTTTTAGGCATGTTAAACACCGGATCTTTGACATATATCACATACCGATTTTAAACAATAAGACAGTGTTTAGACAAGTCAACAATCACATTTTGACAAAAGATAACATGAATATTTGACCCAATAAGACTTCGTTAAGACAGGTTCTCATAAAACGTTGACAAGCCAAACACTACTATTATACCATAATAAGACGCTTTTAAGGAAAACAAGTGCGATCAGTGATCACATGTGTCGCCTCATGATGGCCAATTTCATGTTGGGACAAGTTTTGTGACAGACGGACAGACAGACGGACAGTGCACAACTTGACTTGGTACTGATCATTCCTGTAAAGTTTGGACCAGTAGTTTATGATGAGTAGTCCGGACAAGCTTTTGTGTATCTGGCAACACACAGAAAAAAACCACCTTTTTATCAAAGGGCCATAACTCGGCCAAAAATCATTCAACCGGATAACCAGTGCAATATGCGCAAGGACTTGACCTACAGATCAATTCTGTAAAGTTTCATTGAAATTGCATTAGTGGTATAAGAGAAGTAGTCCGGACAAACTTTAAAAATAAAATTATTAAAGGGCCATAACTCTGACAAAAATCATTGAACCGGAAAATGCTGACAATATGCACAACTAAACTTAGTACTGATCATTCCTGTAAAGTTTGGATGAAATTGCACCAGTAGTTTATGAGGAGTAGTCCGGACAAGTTTTGTGACGGACGGACAGACGGAAGTTCTAACAGGAGAGTAATTATGTGGCTACTCTATTGTTCTCTCTATTGTTCTTTTTAGCCACACAAAAGAAAATAGCCACATAAAAGCTTTACGGAATGAATGACATCAAAGAGAAAGAACAGTTACCTATTGTCCCTCTAGCCACATAATTACTCTCCTGTGAGTGCGGACAGACAGACAGACAGACGGACAGACAGACGACGGAGAAGTGATCCCTATATGTCGCCACTACTCCGTAGAGGCGACACAATAAAACGAAATGTAACATGAGGCAGCTATGGCGTTCCAAATGATTTGGACAAGTTAAGAAGATAACGGAACAGTTTAACAAAATCAGTCAGAACTAAATTTGGACAAAATAACACAATTATTAGACTTAATAAGACTGTTTTTGACAAGCAATTACCAAATTTTTGACAAGATAGCACTTCTCTTTTACCTTATAAGAAATAATACCACGATTATTTGACATTATTTATTAACTTTTCAATATTAGGCATATTTTCACTTCAAATTTAAGGTTTATTTAAAGTTCACCACGCCATTATGAACATGAAACGAGCCATTGTGCAAAAAGTACGGCCATTATATGAAACTCAGCTATTATGAGATTGGAGAATTTTTAATTGGCATCTCCGGCTCGGCATTATGATCATATAGTACTTTTTGTGCCCCAAACTTTGGGGGCCATTTAGATTACCATTGTCTGTCCGTCCGTTCTCATTTTTGTGTCGCACGTAGCTCAAAATTATTTGACCTAGTGTCATGAAACTTTACAGGGATAATAATCAGCATGTGTTGTTGTGCACCTGGGTATTTTCATGTTGATTTATTTGGTATTTTTCGAGTATTGCCTTTGCCTTCGTAAAAATTTGCAATTTTCAACTTGTGTCGAAGGTTTTACTCAAAAGTATTTGACCTAAAGTCATGAAACTTTACAGGAATGTTGGTCAGTATGTGTAGTTGTGCTCTTGGGTATTTTCGAGTGGATTTATTAAGTATTTTAGAGTTATTGCCCAAGACTTAGTAAAAATTTGCAATTTTCAACTGGTGTCACATGTAACTCAAAAAGTAATTGAGCTAGAGTCATGAAACCTTACAGGAATGTTGCTCAGCATGTGAAGTTCTGCATCTTTTAGGGTTTTGCTTGTGGATGTATTCTGTTTTGTCAGATTTATTGCCCTTAACTTGGTAAAAAATTGCAATTTTTCAACTTGTGTCACACGTTTACTTCAAAAAGTAGTTGACCTAAGGTCATGAAACTTTACAGGAATGTGTCCAAAACATGCGATGCGTATGAAGAAAAAGTCAATAAACTGAATTAAAAAAAAAAGAAGAGGTTTTACGGCATCTCTCTATAGACCGATGCTTAACATTCAGACAAATCCTGATGCTTCACATCTGGAGGAAGGACTGAGAAGTTGCAATAGATTGGACATATAATCTCATTGATAAATTGATAAAAGTATCACAACAACAAAAACATATGCGCCATATTTCTATATTAAGATGTGTATAAAGAAAACAAAATATATTTCTACTTTAAACGCAAAAAATTTAAAAAAAATACAGAAAATTGGTTGACTTTGTATCTGATATTTCATTCAAAATGGCGGCGTTCGTGAACAGCAAATAACACTTCAAAGTTTATTGGTAGGTATTTTATACATGTATGTGTATTTTTGATATGAATAAGGCAAAGCCTCAAGCGAGCTTTTTGACAGAAATTATAGAATATTATAATTTAACACATTTTATGTTTTTCAATACACTTAGAACTGCACAATTTACACAACACCATATTTTACATTTTTTCCGTTTTTAAACGGCGCGTTGTCGTGCGGCCGCGTTGACGCGATGTCGCCCTGTCGTTTGGCGTATAAACCAATCCTTCGAATTGAACCGAGCGTTAATGTGACATCGCGACAACCCCGCCCACGACAACGCGCTTTTAGCGTACATTGTTAGCGACAGGACGTCAAGACGAAAGTCCGACAATGCACCCGTTTGGCGCTCTGTCCTGTTGTCACTAGCGCCAACACGATGCACAAAAGCGTTCCAAATCAGTCATCATACTATTCTGTTCCCCTTTAAATAACACGGTGTAGTCTAATAACCGGGCAGGCCAAACGTCTTTGACCCCCCGTAATAAATGACATTTAGGTAATCAAACACGCCCCGCGGAGACAGTGAGATAGTTATTGTGATAAACGCTCTAGATATACCAAGTACGGTAGCTATGTGAATCTTTGAATGCTTTATGAAAAATGAATTCGTATTTTAAGACTTGAAGGGTGATTACATTAGCTTCTTGTAAAATACGTATGTAAAGGTCAGCATAATAAATTATAATATTAACTGCCATTCATTCATTTACATGTTAAAGTAAGACATTATAACGGAAGCGTCCTGGTGCCAATTCATAATGTTCTATAAAAAAATAAACTCCTACGTAGGAGATAAAAAAGCCTAATTAGGAGTTTGTAACTCCTACGTAGGACTTTTAAACTCCTACGTAGGACTTTGTAAGTCCTACGTAGGACTTTATAACTCCTACGTAGGACTTTATAAGTCCTACGTAGGACTTTGTAACTCCTACGTAGAACTTTATAACTCCTACGTGGGAGATAAAAAAGCCTAATTAGGAGTTTGTAACTCCTACGTAGGACTTTTAAACTCCTACGTAGGACTTTATAACTCCTACGTAGGACTTTATAACGCCTACGTAGGACTTTCTAACTCCTACGTAGGACTTTCTAACTCCTACGTAGAAGATAAAAAAGCCTAATTAGGACTTTATAACTCCTACGTAGGATACATACTAGTATCAAAGCACTGAAAGCACAGAGTTCGACGGACATGTATGCTAGAGTATAACTTAAGATAGCAAAAATAAATTATATGAGCCGCGCCATGGCAAAACCAAGATAGTGCATTTGCGACCAGCATGGATCCAGACCAGCCTGCGCTTCCGTGCAGTATGATCAGGATCCATGCTGTTCGCTTACAAACCCTATTACAAGTAGAGAAACTGATAGCAAATAGCATGGATCTTGATCAGACTGCGCGGATGCGCAGGCTGGTCTGGATCCATGCTGGTCGCAAACCCACTATGTTGGTTTTGTCATGGCGCGGCTCATATGTGTCAAGTTGTAATTGTGGCAAGCCGCTTTAGTAAATACCTTTAGTCTGTAGCCAGAGATGATTTTGTTATTCTCTGCATATATTAAACGATGATTCTGTATTATGTACGTTTAGTTATAATTATCATACACATGTACACAAAATGTATGGGTAAAACTTTGTTCAAAGTAGGATATACAATTTAATTCATTATTAAACATATGCATGCATAATGCTCCGCAAACCGTTATCTTCTTAAACTTTACGGAGCAGGAACAAGACACTTAACTACTCCCCCTGCCCCCTATAAGGATTTAATCATTTGAAACGGCCGAAAATGGATAAATTGCTCGTTTTGTTCAGCTAGTTTGTATGGAAAACGTAATTGTTAAAGCCTTTTAAAATTTTGATATATATGCTTGTTGTCGAGTAAGTTTTTTTCGAATAGCTGTAAAGCAATTTTTCGGGATACATCGCCAATGCTTACAGACACCTCACCCTAAGACACTGTACACTCTAGAAACCTGAGGCACTTTATTAAAAGGTGAAGTGTGGCGACATAACCGTGTGACTAGTAGCCTAATGATCGCTAGCCGCATGGGTTCAAACCCCGTTAGGCGCAAGCCTTTGTTTCCTTGAGCAAGAAACTTTACACTCATTGCTAAGTACGTACTGGTTGGTTCCAGGAACGGATTCGAAAGTGTGTCTATAAGCTTATAGCTTCCTACACAATCAAACTTAAATAAATTCTGTATATGTCCTCTATATTTAAGATTTAAGATTTGAAATTTCTGCCGGGGGGGGGGGTATAAAGTCATACATAGGAGTAAAAAAGTCCTACGTAGGAGTTATAAACTCCTAATTAGGCTTTTTTATCTCCTACGTAGGAGTTAAAGTAGGAGTTATAAAGTCCTACGTAGGAGTTACAAAGTCCTACGTAGGAGTTATAAAGTCCTACGTAGGAGTTACAAACTCCTAATTAGGTTTTTTTTATCTCTTACGTAGGAGTTTTTTTTAAGAACATTATGAATTGGCACCAGGACGCTTCCGTACATTACCAAGGTAAATTTTTGTATTAATAAATATATCTGATGATTATATATAAAATATATTAACTATGTTTTGTGAAGTCAATGCTTTCTATGGGTTTAGTTAGGAGTAATGGCCTAAATTAATTAATGTATCAGTATTAAGTATGTTAGTATGTTACACATCTAGTTATATCCTGCAGGAAGAGCATGTCATGTGTGATTTATTTCATTAACAATACAGTGATCATGCTTCAGAAATATATCTTAATAATGTTACTTACCAATGCAATTTGCTCAACACTTAACATTATCTTTTTGTTAATCCATTTTAAAACATTATCCAAATATTTTATTAGTATTTGTTCACAAGTTCCGTTTCACATAATAAGACGAATGTCATTACATGTTGCAGTTTTCACAATAAATGCAAATGGTTTCACAAGAATATTGTACGGATTCCTGTATCTTGCCAAACAGTTATTGATTATGGTTCTCGTAGCATATACAAAGTGTTTGTCTGTGAAAACATATGCTTGTAGAATACGATTTCGTTCATTTCGTCTGTCTCTGTTGCAATATAACATTCATTTTCAATATTTGTTAAAAATAAGTTTGGGTTCCCTTAAAAACATTATTTTAACAGTAGTTACATTTCTTCGTATGTACATTTTAAAACCCGTTTGTGCCACAAAAACATCAAATTCTATACGTTCAGTGGGATATCACTAAAATAGTTTTCTTTTCTCCAAAAAGATAATATGCGTCTTAAATTTAGAACATGCAAGTAGATTTAGTATATTTTTTTAAAGTATATGCATTATATTTATATAGTATGAAAAAAAGAATTGGTATTTTCTATACTACTGTCTATGAAAGATGGAGAAAATGAATTTTATACTCATCTAGAGCCAGAGCTTATAATTTATGTAGATCGATATAGATGACACAAAATTATAGTCAAAGAGAAGACTTGTATTAAACAAATCTATCAATATGGTTAGTGCAGTTTATCATTTCTAATAAGGTCTAAAAGGATTTTTTTTGTTTGTTTTCAGGTTACCTTCCGTGAATTATTTCATGCACGAACGGGCACCTGAGTAGAACCACCGACGTTCCGTAAGCTAGCTGGACAGCTTTCTCACATGAAAGAATCCAAAGTCCCTGTCGGGATTCGAACCCACAGCGGTGAGGAGCAAGTGAGGAATTTATTAATTGTAAACATACGTTAACACTGTAAACTGAAGTGGATGCAGTTATATCATTATCAATAATTGTAAATGAAATTTGATTTGCAGCATTTAAGCCATTAACCAATAAACCTAAAATAAATGAATATTTTAGTTATGTCTTTATCTTAAAAGATTTATATAATTCGGCGCGCTGACATGTGAAGCTGGCTCGACTACCAGCACAGAAATTGTAATAATTTGAATGGCGAGCTGAGGTGTGAACGTAGCTCAACATCCAGTTAAACATTCAATCTATATTAAAAGACGAGCCAACAAGAGAATTTAGTGCAATTTTACAACTCAATATATTAATATGACTAGGAATTCTGTTCCACATTTGATCTTTGGCAAGCTGTATCTGACTCGATATTTTTTTACACCTGATTACCAGTCCACAATAAGATCTATATTGTATGGTAAACTGAAATGTGAAGCTGTATAACATCGCACTTTGGGGTCAAACGCACTTTGGGGTCCGACCCTTAAGTGCGTTATGCACTTTGGGTTCAAATTTTGCCCCCAAAATGCGTTACACAGGTACATATGCATTAAAGAAACGACCGCACTTTAGGGTCATAAAAATCAAACAAATAAAAATAAATTTTAGTAATATTTTAAAGTTTTATGTCGTTGATAATGCCAATAAAGAATGAATTACTAGGTGAAATATATGAAGTCGGATACCACAAGCAGGTGATCGCTCTGCTTATTTTCCAATTTGCAATTAATTAAATTCTATATTCCATTATGTGTGTCATAGGAAGAAGGCCTTAATGTAAGATATATGTATACATAAATAAGTTTGATGTGGTTACATTAGATAATATTTACAGCTGTATACAGCTTACATCGAAAGCAGCTTACCGTTAGCTGTATACGCCAAGATGCTGCATATCACCGTATATACCTCATTTTGTAAGATGACTAAACTTGTGATCATCCTCTCTTTTTCGTCCGAACAATTACGTCTACGCCAATGACTACGACCACGACAATGACGATGACCACATCTACATTTTAAATTCGGCGACGATCACTACGTCTTCTACACCATTAATGAATACGATTACAGCAATGACTACGATGACGACTACACAAGTTATACGACTACGAGTATTTCTACGACTACGACTTTTACGTACTAGTTAGTGGACTCGAAAGTGATTTATGTAAGTTGCAACAACTCGTTTCACAATCGAGGTAAATATATATGTTCAAGCTAAAAAAACAAAAATCTTTGTAAGCTGTATACGTTTTCAACTAACGTGTACAGCCCACATGTATGCTATATACGTCATAAGATGTAAACGGTGCAACGGTGCATATTTAGATAAAATGCAGGTGTATGTGGTAGGATTTTTTTTTAAACAGGCATAAAAGCTATTTTTTTGAAAATACGAAATTATCTCTTTTTTTATATGGCGGTCATTTAAGAAATGCAGCGTTTTTTGGTTTTATATAAAAACATATATTTTGTAAAACCTTACAATAATCCGTAAATATTTCTGTAAGATTTCGATGAATCAAAATATAAAATGTCTCGTGACGTAAATAATCGTTTGCATTAAATTTCACTCGTGTCATTTTATTTTTAGTTTCAAGATGGCGTCCAAAATGGCCACAAATTGAAAATATATCATTCCTTACATATCAATGTATATTTAAGAATACTTAACATTTTCTAATAGAAGAAGTTACTTTCATGAAATTACATGTTATACCTGACTGATACCATGACAAACGTTAAAGTCATTTTGATTTCAAAACGGGAAGTTACGAGATGGCAACCAAAACACATTTACTTTAAGGCATTTACTGATCGAATGAAATGGACATTTTGGTTGTTCATGTGGTCCAAATATTTCGGAAACTCGAAAATTGTGAAATAGGTTTGAAATGAATTTACAGCTGTAGCTTTGCGCTACACTAATGAATGTTTTCCTAACCTACTTGTTATAAGTCATTTAAACAGAAATTGGTTTACATGTATTTGCAAGTAAATTGATATTTACTATATTTTATTTATCATTTATCGGTTTTCTACGGTGACACAAAGGTGACATGTGTGTGATTTTATTTATCTCTTGCGCACGAGATACTATGTCGTGGCCACGAGTTACTAAGTCGTGGCCATGAGATAACTAAGTTGTGGCCACGAGATACTATGTCGTGGCCACGAGATAGCTAAGTCGTAGCCACGACTTAACCCTTTACCTCATTGACTTGTGAGAAGCTATAAATGACCCCAGGTCGATCATAAGGTAACGTGTTACCAACGCTGAAAAGCCTTTGACTCTGTCTGATTCCATTGAGAAGTTGCAGCACTTTGAAATCAATTTTGATGAAAAAATCAACGCAAAATAGTGATTTTTTTTGCAATTTTGAGATGTCCCCTCGTTGCCATGGTAACAGGAAATTTAAGACTGAGCATGTTGTTACAAAGGCAATGGCCCAGTCAACATTTGTGCCAAGTTTGATTAGTATTGGAGCAGTTTTTATAGTTTTATAGTAATTTGAACTTGTAACGGGAGACTTTTCAATAAAAACAGCTATTTTTCACAAAATGCTCATGCAGTAATGGGTTAAGAATCTCGTGGCCACGAGTTACTAAGTCGTGGCAACGAGATAGCTAAGTCGTGGCCATGAGATACTATGTCGTGGCCACGAGTTACTAAGTCGTGGCCACGAGATAATTAATCAATCAGAATACATTTATATATTATTAATTATTTAAACTTAATAACTTACTTTTACATGCAACATTAATCTTTGAAAATACTTTGAAGATATTCACTTTGAACTTGTCTTTAGGATCATATTAGAAAGTCACCTTCCAAGGCCAATCAGACAATAATTTTGACTATATCTTTTTTTTATCGAATCGGTCAGTTTGTACGTACTACGGCCTGTTAACCTTGTTTATACGCGACGCCTTTATGGAATGAAATCAGATTTTGTGAAAGGGCAATTGCAACTTCTCGAGCCTATTCGTCGGCCATAATAGCCGAACATTCCGATTGGTATGAGTGTTTGATTATCAAAAATGAAATGTCGCGATATGTAAAATGAATAGCGAAATGGATAATTTCGCAATGTAAACATATTCAAATGAAATTATCTTATCCGTCAATTAATCGCGCTCTTCGGTATTTTTATTAATCATTTTGTAGTACACAGTGGGTAATTATGTGTGTTATTGCTTTACCTATAAATAGAATGATGACCTAAACATTGTGAAAGTCCGGAAATCTATTTATAGAAGTAGTTTTAGTTTACCGAAACGGTCATTCGTGTCGCAACGAACTGGAGAATTTTGCAGGAAATGAAATGCAAACATATTAAAACAAATAATTGCAATCTGTAAGTAGGCAATTTTTACGAATTGTTTAATCATAGTATTATCATTCTTCGTCTGCAATTTTTACATGAGTTGTTATGGGTTTATAGATAGGCATGTAAACACACTGATGGGTCAGACTAGGTCATTAAATCAAAGTGCTGCAGCACTGAATGCGACGGACATGCAACCGGAGAGACACCAAGGCTTCTTTTAGAAAAACAAAACAAAACAAAAACAAAACACAAAATATATAACAGAGAAAATTTGTTCCATACAAGTTCGAGATTTGTAGAGCAATATATTTTGTGTCCTAAATTGATAAAATTCAGATTTTCTACTTTCAAGCACTTAAATACAGAATGAAATTTATGCCTAAAAACACTGGTCAAACTTGTAAATCAGTGTCCTTATCGATTTATTCTAAGAAATGATATGTAAATAGAAAAAAAAACTATCAACGAAATATTTCTAGAATAAATCCAGGCAAATAAACTTCAAACATAATACATTGTACATTTGAGAATGCTATTTAGAATTGCTTCGTGTTATATCATAGTGGGCATACAGACAATTAAATATAAGTCATTTGTATTTTTATTTCTCTTGGATATGTCTCATTAAAAAAAAATTGGTTAAAATCCTCAGCAATTAATAGTGTATTTCTTAGATTTTTTTATTTACAAGGTAAAGATGTAGAGGCCAGAGCACATCGTTTTTATTTTAATTTAAATGTCATTTAAGCACTACAGTGTTTAGTTGTCCTTTTCAACTTCACACTAAATTCCATTTTCAACTTGTTTGCTTCTTACAATTGTATAGCATTTCTAAAAGTATTGCATTACAATCCGCTGGTTTATTAATTACATGTTTAATGTGTACTTCCTAATCGCCTGTCCAAAAATCAGAACAGGTAAAGCAGAATCTATTTTTAGAATATCGAAGGTTAACTCATATCATGACCTAGTAAAATATGTAAACAAACCACAAGAATCGGAAGTAGAAGTGATATTATAACTTCCTTACCATGATTTCAAGACTACGTGGCGGTAAAGTGTCTTACATGCATTTTCAAAAATAGATATTTATACTAGCTATTGAACTGTATCTAATATATTAATAACTGCTGAATATTCAGCTAAACCCGCGGTATGAGTCACGAAAATAGTTCTTCTTTTAATAATGCGCGAGTTATCCTAGAGTCACGAAAAACTTTTGATTTGTTAATAATAATGTTTTGTATAATGTAGAAATATTTATTTCCTACTAATAATGTCTTGGAACTCAGAGGTTACACCTTTATTGTAGTATAATTTGCTGTCCTACTTTTTCGACAGCGGTAAATCGTTTCAGCAGTAATTTGCATATTGCGCAATAATACTACGGGACTACAACGTTTTTATCAATAATATACGTTCATATTTTAACTTGGATAACTTAATTTGAAATTGAAAAGGCTAAATATGGAAGACATTAAGATATCCAGACAAAGTATGGGAGTTTTGAAGGATCAAATTCATGTACTATTTCTTGGGCTGTTAATTGGTTTAGGACACATTGCGCGAGTGTAGCCAACGAAATCCCATGTGTAGATGACTTAGCTCTGAACGCGCCTGAGGGCGCGTCCGTCGCAAATAGTAGATTGACCTCCCAAATAAATCAATTAACAGACTTTGTTCATTTTGACTATTATGTTGTATGTTCCAAAGAAAATACCACATGAACTTGAAATTCTATCAAATAACCAATATTAATGATAATATCAAAAAAATACCCATGTATAGTATAAATAAACTTATACCATATAGGGGAGGGGTATATTTTAGATATTATAGACCTGTATATTTTGGATATTATTGATAGAATGAAAGTTCCTGTGGAAAAAATATTTAATATTCAAATCTCTAGCATGCCTACCAAAGTTCATGATGAACAATGTCTTTCGTCCGCCCATTCATAAATGATATACAATACTGGTTAAAACCAATTAACCATTGAAAAGTTTATAAGAATATCTGGTCATCAGATGTCTACTAGTTCATCTTCACTTGCTGCATTTCTTGCTTGGACGCCCTTTGATGCTTTGCATCAATGCTTTTCTTGTATTTTATTTGGAAGGAACATTGCCCATCGACAGTAGATAGCCTATAAGGATGTTGGTGGTGGTCAAGGGTCAAGGTAACCATGACGCTTTATGTAAAATCCTTGTCTGATGAATGATTTAGAGGGGATAAGCCATGGTTTATATAAACCAGAAAGATCATTGCACCTGATCAATAGATGACAACTAATAATTTCGAGGACATTGGGTCAAAAATCAGGGTCGCACTAAATGTAAAATCATTGACCAGTCAATAAGTTGTATAAATGACACTTTTACAGGCAGGTGAAGTAGGGGCATCCTTGTACTATAGCACAAGCCTAGTTAATTAGGGAAATTCATATAAATGGTGTAATCTGATTGATTATTTATCTCGTGGCTATGACATAGTATCTCGTGGCCACGACTTAGTTACTCGTGGCCACTTTATAGTATCTCGTTGCCACGACTTAGCTATCTCGTGGCCACGACTTAGTAACTCGTAGCATCGACATAGTATCTCTTGGCCACGACTTAGCTATCTCGTGGCCATGACTTAGTTACTCGTGGCCACTTTATAGTATCTCGTTGCCACGACTTAGCTATCTCGTGGCCACGACTTAGTAACTCGTAGCATCGACATAGTATCTCTTGGCCACAACTTAGCTATCTCGTGGCCATGACTTAGTAACTCTTGGCCAAGACATAGTATCTCGCTGCCACGACTAAGCTATCTTGTGGCCACGACATAGTAACTCTAAAAGACTTGTCAACGACTTAGATATCTCTTAGCAACGACTTAGGTATCTCGTGGCCAAGACTTAGTAACTCGTGGCCACGAAAAAGTATCTCGTGCGCACGAGAAAAATAAAAACACACCCCCACACACATGTCACCTTTGTGCCACCTTAGTTTTCCCCTTCTAATTTAATTTGACACTTAGTAAGATCACAAGATTGCACATTGGTGTATCTACGGTCAACTTAAATTTCACCTTAAATATTTCAAGATTGCAAATCGAAAATAAGTCAGTACTCATTACTCAGAACTCGGTTAACACCTTTAGAACGATGGAACGATGCTACGATGCGACGCTCTTTGGGTTTCTGAGTTCTAAAGGTGCCAACTAAGTTCTACTTAGATACTGAGTACTAACGGATGTGTGAAGTCGGCGGCCTAACGGCCTGGCGGCGTGTAGTTGGCGGCCGAGCGGCCCAGCGGTTGGAGGCTTAAAGTTGGCGGCCAGGTGGCCCAGCGGCTGGCGGTGTGAAGTTGGCGGCCTAGCGGCCTGGACTTTAAAAATAATACAAGTTTGGGAAAGAAATTAAAACGACTTTTAATTAATCTTTTAAGACAAATCTTACCATTTAAAAGTTTTATAAAAGAAAAAAACCCGTTTAGACAGGTTTTTATATTTCTATACCGACCTGGCAGCCAGAAATTTTAATGTTGTAGAAATGTTCTAAATATGATAAAAACGGGACTTTATGAAGTTCTTAAGACTATTCTTGATTTTTAAAGGTATATAAAAAGAAAAAAATCACTTTCAAAGAACTTTTTATTTTATCTTTTTTGTGAAGTTGGTGGCCTGGCAGTCAAAAATTTTAGTATTTCAGAAATGTTATTTAAACAATAAAACGGCATTTAATGAAGTTCTAAAGACAATTCTTATTATTTATTCAAGCAGGTGTCAGCTGTAAAATGACAAATATGATTAAACTTATCTATAATAATGTACAATCATATGTAAAAATATCAAATACTATGGAGTTATCTAACTTTTTTGATGTTACAATAGGATTAAAGCAAGGCGATCATTATCTCCCCTGTTATTTACATTATTTATCAATGATATTGCTGAGAATTTGAACTTTGATACTATGACAGATAAGGATCTAGAACTTTTATCAATGTATTTAATTTTGTTTGCTGATGATATAGTTTTATTCACTACTGATCCAACAAGCTTGCAATCTCAAATAGACCAGATATATAACTATTCTGAAAAATGGGGTCTCAAAATTAATGTTAATAAAACAAAAGTTTGTGTTTTTGAAAAACGTAAACAAGTCAGGAGAAATGAGTTTTTTATAAATGGAGAGAAAATTGAATATGTTGATAACTTTACTTATTTAGGTGTCCGATTTACATATACTGGTATGGTGCAGTAAAAGCATTGAACGATCAAGCTCTGAGAGCCTACAACAATTTATTGTCTTTATTCGATAATATTAGTCTAGACATTAAAACAAAACTTAAACTTTTTGATTCCATGATAGCACCAATTTTATTATATGGGTCAGAGGTATGGGGTCTGTACAATTTTAAAGATGTGGACAAACTACACTTACGTTTCTGTAAATATATCTTAGGTGTTAAAAAACAAACTCCAACATCTGCCGTTTATGGTGAACTTGGCAGAATCCCATTATCAGTCATTTGTAAAGAAAGGTCTATAAAATTTTGGTTTAAGTTTATGAAAACTCCCGACTCCCCTATGTATATGTTATATAGAGACCTATGTAATAATGTAAACACAAATTGTTGGGCTTCTAAACTCCATTCAATTATTGATCATTTAGGTCTTACTCGCTTAAATTACGACTGTAATGCAAATTATTTAAGTTTATTTAAAAGTAGGATTCGGGACCAGTTTATTCAAGATTGGAATCATACAATTAATACTTCACCGACATTACACTATTATTGTAAGTTTAAACAATTGTTTGAGTTTGAAGATTATTTAGTTTCAATTAGCAATGAGACTACAAGAAAATCTCTTACTCGCTTTTGACTTAGCTGGCATAATCTGGAAATTGAACAAGGAAGATTTAATGGGATTGATAGACATAATAGATGATGTAAATTATGTAATCAAAATGTTATTGAATCTGAATACCATTTTTTGCTATGTTGTAATAAATATGATGATTTAAGAAGACAATACTAATGGGAAATATCCCATGGCCAAATGTTCATAAATTCAAACAGCTTATGTCAACAAAAAATAAATTTAAACTTTTTAAAATAGCGAAATTTATAGATGAGTCAATGAAATGCCGAAACAATTATTTAGAATTTCTCACGGCTTCTTAACGAATTCTTAAATCATTGTCTCTTAAGTATAAAATTGATTGATTATTAACTTGTATTTTTCTGTACATTTGTTTGATTATATCAGTGTAAAATGTAAACATGTTTATAGTTATATTGCTGTTAAATGTCTTTGCCATATAATGTATGTGTGTAAATGGCCAAAGACAATGTTCATTGTCGATTTGCCAATAAATTTGATTTGATTGATTATTTAAAGGATATATAAAAAAAAATCACTTTGAGAATTTTCTTATTATTTTATCATTTTTGTGAAGATGGCGGCCAGCGGCCTCGCGGCCCAGAATTTCAATGTTGCAGCAATGAAACAGCATAATTATAATGAAGTTCTAAAGACAATTCTTGTTATTCAAAGGATATATAAAAAGAAAAAATCACTTTAATGTTGCAATGTTGCAGAAATTTTATTTTAACACTAAAACGGCATTTAATGAAGTTCTAAAGACAATTCTTATTATTTAAAGGATATATAAAAAGGAAAAATCACTTTGAGAATTTTTTATTATTTTACTATTTTATGTGAAGTTCGCGGCCAGCGACAACGCGACCCAGAATTTCAATGTTGTAAAAGTTTGGAAAAGAATTGAAAAACGACTCTTAATTAACTTTTAAAGACATATCTTATCATTAACAGTTATTAAAAAACAGTTAGAAAGTTTTTTTTTACTCAGCCAGAAAATTTTACAGTTGTAGAAATGTTATAAATATGATAAAAACGGGACTTTAAGAAGACTATTATTGATATTCAAAAGGTATATTAAAAGAAAAAAATCACTTTCAGATAACTTTTTCATTTAATCATTTTTGTGAAGTTGGCTAGCGGCCTTAAATTTTAATCTTGTAAACGTTTGCAAACGAATTGGAAAACGACTCCTAAATTACTTTTAAAGACATATCTTATTTAAAATATATATAAAAGAAAGAAAACTGACATTTATATTTTTTCTCTAGCGTAAGTAGCAAGCAGTTGTAGAAATGTTATAAATATGATAAAAACGGGACTTTATGTGGAGGTACATACCTTTATATTATGATGTTAATAAGAAATTCCGCGTTATATAAAAGATGAAAATATATTTTTTAAAAGTCATTTTTGATAATTTGAATAGACTCATCTCGTCAATTAATGACACTTATTTTGAACAATCTTAACATTTTGACATGTTAAGGCCTCAACAGACGGTAGGATTTTGAAGTAAAACACCAATTGAAACTAAGATCTACAGGCAAATCTTAATGTGTGAAGGCCACTATTTCTTGAATTCGGAAATTAAGTCAAGATGATAGCACATGTTCTATTTTGAAAATCTTGCCCTACAGATTTCTACAGACCTCCCACTATGACAAGTATCAGAAAACCAAATTATCTCCTGATAATGGGCGTAATGATTGAAATTCCAGTACAATTAGGGCTAAAAGGTAAACATAGTAGTAACATGGGGTAAAATGATGTTGAAAAACTCTTCAGGAGTATGGAAAGCGGTATGGGACCCTTCCGCCGTTACTATATAATTCAATGTAAATTTCTAATGACGGAAATCCGCCGTTAGAAATACCCGCTCCGCCATAAGCTATCTATTTCGCCGGTATACTTGTCCGGCCGAAAGATTCCGCTGTTAAAATGAAACTGACGGAAATCTGTCGTTTAAATACCCGCCCCGGCGTTATAAATACCCGCCCCGCCGTTAGATATATCCATAATCCGCTGTTAATTTTCAATAAATTAACGCCGAATTGAGGAGACCCAAAGTTGTGTTATGTTCGAATCTCAAATTATTGTCACGGTATTGAACTGTTTTCTAATTAGGGGAGGGGAGGTAGTTTGTAGGCGGCCGGATAGCTTAGTCAGTAGAGCCGCAGTACGGTATTCCGAGGGTCCCAGGTTTGAGTCTCGGTCAGGCTTCACATTAAAAAAATATTTTTTTAAATGGAGGTAATTCAATCATTACTCATGGCGAATAAGTATTTAGTGAGTAAAGTATGTAAAGGATCAATGTAAAGGGATCCTTTTTAGGGAAACCTCCTACATGATTCCTACAGTGTATAATTACCGTCTGAATGCAAGTGCATATCTAAATTACTCTACATGTGTGTTTGGTCACAAGGGCTGTTTTGTCCACATATGAATCAAATATCAAAATTATGACAACCAAAATTCAATAATTTGACCTTGAGTCACTTTAAACACATAAAAACACAACTCAGTCCTAACTTTCAATTCATTGATTTATGTTTTTAAACAGACTTGTAGATAACAGTACTTAAACTGTTATGTTAATGTGAGAGTGACGTTGCAATAATGTGTACACAAAATTGTGCAATTTTTGTCTGAATAGGTAAAACAGCTTTTTTTAAGAAGAGAATATAATACAAGACAAGAAGTACACTTTTAAACGTCTTCATGGCAAAGTTAGTAAAGTTGTTGGCATGTGATACGACTTAAAATTTTATCATGAGTTCGAGCCTCAGAGGTTGTCTAACATTTTTCTTTCCCTATCTTTTCCAGTTTTATGATACATGTGTGACCCTGATGTCTTTTTGCTTATATAGATAAAGAACAAAACTGAGGGTTACTGGTTTATTGATTTCATTTGTAGTGGACTCAGGCTATATATAATTTTAATTTAGTACATTTTAACATTAAACATTATATGTTATACATTATACACATTACATTACATTTACATTACAGTTACATGTACATCACATCTACCAAGCCCTGAAAGTATAAATACCAAACATTCCATACTATTGTGAAATATATAGTTTTATACATTTGTATACACTACAGTATTTTAAATATACTTAATTTAATATTTTATTAACAGATTAGTTTATAGGGATAGTTCATTTATTATATTTTATGTAAATAAATTTTGTACACATAAAAAAATATTTAAATGTATTACATTATATTGTACCAGATGTGTGAAGTTGGCGGCCCAGCGGCCTGGCGGTCTGGCGGCGTGAAGTTGGCGGCCCGGCGGCCTGGCGGCGTGAAGTTGGCGGCCCAGCGGTCTTGCGGCGTGAAGTTGGCGGCCCAGCGGCATGGCGGCTTGAAGTTGGCGGTCCAGCGGCCCAGCGGTCTGGCGGCATGAAGTTGGCGGCCCAGCGGCATGGCGGCCTGGCGGCGTGAAGTTGGCGGCCCAGCGGCCTGGCGGCCAAAAAATTTTTACTGTTGTAGAAATGTTATTTTAACAATAAAACGGCATTTAATGAAGTTTAAAAGATAATTATTGTTATTTAAAGGATATTTCAAAACAAAAAATCACTTTCAGAGAACTTTTTTATTTTGTCATTTTTGTGAAGTTGGCGGCCCAGCGGCCTGGCGGCCAAAAATTTTAATGTTTTAGAAACGTTTATTTTAACAATAAAACGGCATTTAATGAAGTTTTAAAGATAATTATTGTTATTTAAAGGATATTTCAAAAGAAAAAATCACTTTCAGAGAACTTTTTCATTTTGTCATTTTTGTGAAGTTGGCGGCCCAGCGGCCTGGCGGCCAAAATTTTTAATGTTTTAGAAACGTTATTTTAACAATAAAACGGCATTTAATGAAGTTTTAAAGATAATTATTGTTATTTAAAGGATATATCAAAAGAAAAAATCACTTCAGAGAACTTTTTTATTTTGTCATTTTTGTGAAGTTGGCGGCCCAGCGGCCTGGCGGCCAAAAATTTTAATGTTGTAGAAATGTTATTTTAACAATAAAACGACATTTAATGAAGTTTTTAAGACAATTATTGTTATTTAAATGATATATCAAAAGAAAAAGTCACTTTCAAAGAACTTTTTTATTTTGTCATTTTTGTGAAGTTTGCGGCCCGACGGCCAAAAATTTTAATGTTGTAGAAATGTTATTTTAACAATAAAACGGCATTGAATGAAGTTTTAAAGATAATTATTGTTATTTAAAGGATATATCAAAAGAAAAAGTCACTTTCAGAGAACTTATTTATTTTGTCATTTTTGTGAAGTTGGCGGCCTGGCGGCCCAGCGGCCTGACGGCCACAAATTTTAATGTTGTAGAAATGTTATTTTAACAATAAAACGGCATTTAATGAAGTTTTAAAGACAATTTTTGTTATTTGAAGGATAAATAAAAAGAAAAAATCACTTCTTCTTTATTTTATAATTTTTGTGAAGTTGGTGACCTTATAAAATTTTACAGTTATTGAAATGATATAAAAATGTTATTGACTGAAGTTTTTGTTATTTAAAAGATATATAAGCAAAGGATCACTTTGAGAGATCTTTTATCATTTTTGTGAAGGTAGCGGCGTAAACTTGTTTTATGTATGGTACGCCTTGGATTCAGGCGTTGATATTTTTTGCTTATTCATTACATACATACGCGTTATTTCATACTTGTTCGTGTTTTTGATAATATCGATCAGCCGAGCAGAAGCACATAAGAATGACAGACTGGAACGCAGGCTAATATATGGTGTACAATTTCTGTAACAATATATAATGGTCCTTTATGAAGTTTTAAAACATTTTTTTTCGGGTCCCATCCAATTTATTCTCCCCGTCCCAACCATGAGTATAAGTCAGGTAATCATCCTTTACTGACTTTACAAAATAACTTTTGCTTACACATTTATTAACAATATAACTCATGATTATAGCATGGGGTTATGGTCATACCCTAAATGATTTCCTCCTTGTTATTGGATGAAACTGAAAGGTTGAATGGTCGGGATTCCGATTGCTAGCACAAGTGTAAATTAGTCGTTATTCGGGTGAAAAATGTATTGAATGTTTCCATGTTGTCATTTTAACGCTATTATTTGTTAAAGTTCAATATGTGAACTTGTAATTTTTAAACATTGATTTGTTTTAATATTTGTATATGTTGTATGTTGCTTGTAAATGTATGATTTTGATTAAATTATTATCATGCATCACATATGTATCAATATATCGTTCTTGCTATTGCTGTACTTCAACAATTCTTTCTTCGAATATTCCCAGAATAAATGTACAGTACCTTTGCTTTCTTATTAAAATTATTAAGGTTTTGCACCCATTTTCGATCTGCATCGCATAATAGTTATACCTCAACACCGCATGAATTATGGTAAAAACACATTTTGTTACAATGATGCCAATATTTGGAATAGAATCTTATTTTATAACGGTCATATTTTAAAATAAAAACATAACTTGTACACGAAATAAATATCTTTATAACCATATCAATACTGTATTATAGTACTTACTATGCATGTGTATTTATAATAAATAAATTAAAGTATTATTATGGCGAGTGGTTAGCCATCTATGTATCGCTCGCCGTGTTGGCACAAAGCCAGTTAGGGGCAAGCCGTTATTTTCTTGAGCAAGACACTTAACACTAATATTCAAGACGGATTTTGAGAATTTGGCTCCCTATAAGATGCTAGAGGCATTTTGTAGTACAAGTGGTATCTTGGTGTATTTTACCTATTTAAGGTATGCTGAATCCGATAAAGGTGGATACCAAATTGAAAAACTTGATCTTGACCATTGAAATGCCCATTTAAAATGACCCAAATTTATCGTAAATGGATGATATATCAAATAAAACTGTTAAGGAAAGGGAAAGCCTGAAATTTGTCACAAAGCATGTTTAGGTAAATACAAATTAGACACCAAAACAGAATTTAAAAAAAAAACAATCCAATATGGCCGGAAAATCCAAGATGGCAGACATTTCTCTATAGGCCAATATAATAGTAATATAGAAGTAATATTAAAGATAGTACTGAAAACTTTAAGGGACTCCACTGGTTTTTTGACATGATGGGACTGAAAATATTTTTTCCAAATAATTGTACCATTTGATGTAGGTTTAGACCACTAATCTTTGTGCAAAATTTCAGATCATTCGCGCACACCGTTTTCCAGAATAATTATTCAAATTGTAAAAAAAACTGAGATGTGTGAAGTTGGCGGCCTGGCGGCCTAGCGGCGTGAAGTTGGCGGCCCAGCGGCCTGGCGGCCTAGCGGCGTGAAGTTGGCGGCCCAGCGGCCTGGCGGCCTAGCGGCGTGAAGTTGGCGGCCCAGCGGCCTGGCGGCCTAGCAGCCAAAAATTTTAATGTTGTAAAAATGTTTTTTTAACAATAAAACGGCATTTAATGAAGTTTTAAAGATAATTATTGTTATTTAAACGATATATCTAAAGGAAAAATCACTTTCAGAGATTTTTTTAATTTTGTCATTTTTGTGAAGTTGGCGGCCCAGCGGCCTGGCGGCCTAGCGGCGTGAAGTTGGCGGCCCAGCGGCCTGGCGGCCTAGCAGCCAAAAATTTTAATGTTGTAAAAATGTTTTTTTAACAATAAAACGGCATTTAATGAAGTTTTAAAGATAATTATTGTTATTTAAACGATATATCTAAAGGAAAAATCACTTTCAGAGATTTTTTTAATTTTGTCATTTTTGTGAAGTTGGCGGCCCAGCGGCCTGGCGGCCTAGCAGCCAAAAATTTTAATGTTGTAAAAATGTTTTTTTAACAATAAAACGGCTTTTAATGAAGTTTTAAAGATAATTATTGTTATTTAAACGATATATCTAAAGAAAAAAATCACTTTCAGAGATTTTTTTAAGTTTGTCATTTTTGTGAAGTTGGCGGCCCAGCGGCCTGGCGGCCTAGCAGCCAAAAAATTTAATGTTGTAAAAATGTTTTTTTAAACAATAAAACGGCACTTAATGAAGTTTTAAAAGATAATTATTGTTATTTAAACGATATATCTAAAGAAAAAATCACTTTCAGAGATTTTTTTAATTTTGTCATTTTTTGTGAAGTTGGCGGCCCAGCGGCCTGGCGGCCTAGCAGCCAAAAAATTTTAATGTTGTAAAAATGTTTTTTTAACAATAAAACGGCTTTTAATGAAGTTTTAAAGATAATTATTGTTATTTAAACGATATATCTAAAGAAAAAATCACTTTCAGAGATTTTTTTAAGTTTGTCATTTTTGTGAAGTTGGCGGCCCAGCGGCCTGGCGGCCTAGCAGCCAAAAATTTTAATGTTGTAAAAATGTTTTTTTAACAATAAAACGGCACTTAATGAAGTTTTTAAAGATAATTATTGTTATTTTAAACGATATATCTAAAGAAAAAATCACTTTCAGAGATTTTTTAATTTTGTCATTTTTGTGAAGTTGGCGGCCCAGCGGCCTGGCGGCCTAGCAGCCAAAAATTTTAATGTTCAGCCAGGTTTCGAAAGTTCAATTAACCAATCATGTAAGGTTTACATATCCCGTGCTCCTCCATGTACCGAAAACAGGTCACGTGCTCCTCCATGCCTCAAAAGTTAAACGCGTACCAATACCCTGCGGTCTCCAGACCGCAGGTTAAACGTAGCTTTCACGACGTGCGAATTTCACGACGACACAAACAGACGATAACTGTCAAAATGGATAGGCGATTTGTCTCTTTATCAGAGACATAAATGTACTACATGTTGATCAAAAGTCATGATTTTTTTTTAATTTAGTTATAAATTTTATTTATACTGTTTGTGAAATTCTTAAAGTCCGGGTTATTTTGCCTAGTAACATTAAATTAATATTGAATTTCATTAACAAAAATGGAATCACAACTCCTAAATCATCGGTAATCGGAATATTAAAAGAAGAGCATACACAAAATCCGTTTAGGGTTTGAGATATTTCACACACTGAACAAGTAAAATTATTATTTGAAAGCAAATAATAGTAAAAATGACAGCACAAAACAAGGGGATGAAAGGATTTAGATTCGGTATAATAGAACAAATAAAACATGGCCTTTCGTGGAAAATGCAAGTTTAGGGACTAGTTGGTCAGACTTCGGAAGGTATATGGACCTCAGCTGCGCTTCGGGCCAGACCAACCAGTCCGTAAGCTTGCATTTTCCCCGAAAGGCCATTTTTTATTTCTTAAATAAACCCCATATATCATTTCCGATATAGGGCCTTTTCTGTTCTAATATGTTTGAAACCGGTTGTACCGTCCACAAAACTGGATCCCGCGATAACGCTACTGAAAATATTTTTATGAAACTTGATATATGGATAGATGGCAGTATGGAGATTATGCACGTCTTTTTCTTTTCTTCCTATGTTGAAAATTCTGGTTGCTATGGCAACAAATAGTCTGAAAATATGGCAAATTTAATATAAGTCAGATATATATCTGTGATAACGTTTGTGATAACGTTTACGCAATTCGCTGGTCAGTGATTTCCAGCAAATATTACGAAAATTTTCAAACAACATTTTTTAATTATAATTATTTAGTAACATAATGGTCAAGTCTACTATAACGGTGTAAAACAGATATCATATTGTATTTATCATCTTTCAACTATATAAATAAAAAACTACTAATTTGCCAACTGTCAACTTAACGCAGTAGGTAAGACTGTTAGTTAAATTTCTATTTGAATATCAATGCAAGGCATGTTCGATTCGCAAAAAATATTTCTGTATGAAGAATATTTTTATTGTGTTGTGTTATTTTTTTTATTTACTTCTCATTTCACTTTTTCTTTTGTTTTCAATGTACACAAGATAAAAAATATTATATTATAATCTGTGTATTAAATTTATTAGATATTGTAACAAAACTACCTTGATATCCCAATTCATTTGCATATATCATAAAATTGATAAAATAAGGAAAGAAAAATGTTAGACAAATTTCTTAGGCTCGAACTCGTGGTAAAATTTTAAGTCGTATCGTATACCAACAACTTTACCAAATTTGCCATAAAATTTGTTTTAAATGGTACTTCTTATCTTGTATTATATTCTCTTCTTCAAAAAAGCTGTTTTAACCTATTATCCCGAGATGATAATTTGGTTCTAACGGTACTTGGGAAAGTCCATTAAAGGGTAAGTTCTGCATATTATCGGAGATTGAAAGTGTCAACGACTATTATAGTATAATTTCTAATAAAAATGTGTGCCATCGTAGTAGTGGTTAAATTGGTAAATCAGGGTCACTGTAACTTCTTATGAAATGCACTCACAAGGTTCGAAACCGACGCTCATACATGACATAGTGATGATGTTATTTTGTTTTGTTTTTTTTTTCTTTTTCTTTTGTCTGTCTTTTTGTATGATCGTTTGAAAATATTTTGTTCTTCCCAATTTCTTTTTCTATTTTTTTTTTGTTATTTGTTTTCTTGTTCCCCTCGTTTTAAAGCAAACTGCTACATGTCAAGTGATTAAATTAATTAATTAAATTTAGCATTTTAAAAATCAAACTATTTTAAACGCACTACGATTACGAAATATTTATAACTTGAATATATGGATCAATATATAACATACTTAACTTCATTAAATTGTTACATTTATGATGATATCTAACTGTACACAAGTGCATATCAACCCGTGTCCAAAAAAAACAACAACATTGAGGCATCAAATGAGGGAATTCGGTAGTTTCATATAATAACCGGTTTATTTGTTATAAGTCGATATTACTAGTAATACATGTATCATACAAATACTGTACATCTTTTATGAATATTTCAACATTATATCGTTTACCATTTAAGTAGTAATTTTATATGATACCAGATCTTCAATATATGGATCCAAGTAAGTCATGTATGGAACCAGATGCTATTATATGAAACCGAATTATCAATATATTAAATCAATTTAATAATATATGAAACCAGTTTATCAATATATGTAACCGAAGTAGCAATATAAAAGTTGATTTTCACATTATATGATACCAATTCTTTAATATATGATACCAAAGTAGCAATATATTTGTTGTGCAGCAGAAAAATGATAAAATTCTTTTAAAAAAATAAATGAATAAATATGCATGATGATTTTCTTTTAAACAAAAATATTTATATTTATAAATATTTTTGTTTAAAAGAAAATCATCATGCATATTTATTCATTTATTTTTTTAAAAGAATTTTATCATTTTTCTGCTGCACAACCAATCAGGTTTCACCACAAAATATGGTAACATAGCAACATAGAATTTATAACAACAATCATCACCTGGACATTTTATCAGTCATAAGGTTTAACAACTTATTAAGTACAGACGACTAAATTGACATTATCACCTAAATATAATAAAACTTTTAGCACTGTTGATTGGACAAAGAGGAAAAGCCATATTTAATCTTCTGGTAACATAAATATTAATTTGACATCTGTTATTAAAACATATAATATTTGTAACTTAACATATTTGAAATTTCATACATTGTTCTGAAAATTTGACCTTTTAGGAAATGATTATATTTATAAATATTTTTGTTTAAAAGAAAATCATCATGCATATTTATTCATTTATTTTTTTAAAAGAATTTTATCATTTTTCTGCTGCACAACATATTGAACCAAAATGTCATTATAATGACGGGACTTTTTTACAGGCTGTATTCTATCCTTGCACCGGTATTACAGTTGTAGCGCCGATATATGTCCAAACGTCGAAAAATGTCCAAACGACGATAAATGTCCAAAAATTGACGATAAATGTCTCAATCGCCGATAAATGTCTAAAACTCCTCTAACGATAAATGTCCAAAAATTAACGAAAAATGTCGCAACAAATTAGGTGCTCATAAATGTCCAAATCGGTTAACGATAAATGTCTCAACTTTTTATATGTTAATTTGTAATTTATTGTATTGGATACTGAAACAGTCTATCCAACTAACCCGTGATTTTACCCTCTGGTTTACCCCCGACGTAAAATGTATCATACATTATTGTGCATGGCCAGTTGCAGATCCGGATGGGGCGCGGGGGGTATGTGCCTTCTTAACTCACCGAAGCAATACGTTTTAGCATTGTTTGTGTTCTTCAATATTTTTGTGCCCCATATAGCGTTGCCATTGTCCGTCCGAGTGTCTAAGGCCCGTATTCAGAATCGATACTTACACTCACACTCAATGAGTAAATCCCATATAATTGACTAACGGTCAAGACAGTCCTCACCTTTCAGTTAAGTGGTATTCAGATTATAAAGTAAGTATCGAGTGAACTCAGGAAAGTTGAGAATCTGTGAGATTAGGAGGGGGCTACCTTGAGGTGTCCTCAATAAGATAATTCTGAATACCACTAAGTTTTAAGTATTGATTTTGAATTAATTTCGTCCTATATAGATATACATTTAAGTACATCATATACGCGAACTGACAGTATTTGAGGAAATAAATGTTGAAAAAATATACTTAAGGAAAGAGATGATCCCATTAAATTTATGTCAAAAGTTATTTTTTTTAACCGGAACGATACAAGTAGTATTCAGCTTGAGAGATATCAGTACATGTGCCAAAAAGAAGTTAATTTATACGATTTTAAGTTAGAATTTTTTTTGAACTTCCTTTTATCCATGAAAATAGCTGTTCCTCTGTTTGTCAATGTGACCGACGATGATTCTGGACTCAAGTCCTCGGACGATTTGTCGTATGCGTCTAAATAAAGGCCTATATAAAGCTGCATGCCTTCAGATGAGTAAAAATATTTCAATAAAATCAAACTTTTTGAGAAAGATGTACTAAGATTTTAGGAAAAGTAAAATGTTTTAAGATTCAAGTAATATTTTTTTTGTTATGTGCGCTTAATGATTAATTTTTTAAGTATTTACAGTATATTTTTACTGCGTTACTATCGGAGTAAGGGCTATTTATGCATATTTTGACCACTTTTTTGGTAATTTACGAGGGACGTAAGTGCCATTGATAATGTGTAAATTGCTGATAATGTGTAAATTTCTTTATATTGGCAATTTCACAATATTATACATTCAAATACATTTTCAAAATTTTCATGAAAATTAGCATGAATCTGGAGGCGTCTGCTTTAAACAAATGCCATTAAGTTACTTATTCTTTTGTTTTTGTAATTTTAGAAATAACAGTTAGACACAAAAAAATAGCACACTGTTTGAATTTTGAGATTGACACAGAATTCCCAATCTATATATTTACAAATATTTCAAAGGAAACATGACAGAAAACATAATTTCATGGCGTCATAAATAACCATGGTATAAAGTAAACTTTGGTGAGGTCTGACTGCAAAACAATATCTTTAACATTTGTTTAGCATGATTTATTTACTTGGGATTTTTGTGGAGGGGGGGGGGGGAGGCTGGATATGAACAAAATCATTAAAATGATAAAGATATTCTATATCTGCAATCACAAACAACACATATTTAAATAAAGCCATCTTATTAACGGCACGTTTTGCCCTATTCCTTTCTAATGCTTCAGAAAAAATATATAAAGACTATTTAAAGTTGCCCTTAACAAGCAGTTATGTGCAATGAAGATAGGACAATGTAAACAATGCAGTACTTTGACTTCTATACAAAATGATAATGCACTATGATTATACTCTTTGCATAAATAGGTTAGTTCAGAACTGATACAAGATACTAAGAATTGAAAATAAAGAGAAATAAAAATGATATAATTTCTGAGGCACAATTATTATGGGCCTTTAAAATGTCATAAGATTATCAAGAAAAGAAAACGGAAGTGTTTATTGAAAATTTTCTTTATTTTCATAATAAATGGTGCTACTTTTTAAAAAAAAGTTTTCGCTATTGAAAAAGTATTTTTTTTTCCAGTTCTTAATGCCCCTTCGAAAACTTTCACTACTTTTTTTCCTTCCTTTTTGTCCCGTCTTTGGTTTTCCAAAATTCTTGTTGCATTTGCTTTCACTTGAAAAATATTAAAATTTTCTTTAAATTTTTTCCCTGCTTTAAAATTTTTCGAATAAAAATTTAAAAAACATTTTTGTTTTTTTAAAATTTAAATTTTTAATTTTTATTTTCCTTTTTTCCATTCGGTGAATACCTCTTTTACACAACATGGTACTTTTTCCCCAAAGTAAAATTTAGTGTGTTTTGCAAAAAAAAACCGATGGGGGAACTTTTTAAATCTTTCCCGAGAGGGAAAGGTTGATGAACAAAAAGAAACCCTTTTTCCATGTGATTACTTACCCTAAGTCTACTCCAGCGTTACTTGAGATGACCTTTCGTGAGTTTGAGTCGAGATTGAGATTGAGTATCGTTTCTAAATACCGGCCTAAGTCGAGATTGAGATTAAGTGTCGTTTCTGAATACGGGCCTAAGTGTCCGTCCCGAAAGTTTGTGAACGGTATAGGGGCGTGGACATTTATATAGGCATAGGGGTACATATCTTAATGGGTAGGTGTTTGTGTGTGACGTATGTGATATATAATCGATATAATATGTACCCCTGTGCATCCCAGTGTCGTTGACGTTCAGCATCATCAGAAGAAATTTCAAGACACAATTCTATGAATATTCAAAAGTACCAATCTAATAGTAACAACCATTTTTGTACGAAAAGACAAATTCATCAACTGTTAAGAAAATTATTAGTTTATGTGCACCAACTGAATAAATGAATATGGTAGAAATATGCATACCTCTTTTTCTGTCCAAAATGTTTCACATTTTCAAGTTATATTAGTGTTCACTATTAATCAAACTGCGCTTTAGTCGTGAAAATAACTCAAAACCTGATTAATACATTTTCAAAAAAACGTAGAATAAATTAATTCTGTCGATAGACTTCAGCAATTTGATGGTAGAAGCAAGAATATAATTTAAATATAGATGAATTATTATTGTACACAGACCACTTGCTCATTAGTCAACGGTTTATTCTGCAAATCTTTTTCAAAAGTACATGTACAAATGATGTCTGTACCAAACTCATATTTATGATACTTTCAAATCAATACTTATCTTGAAATCCAATTGATATACATAATGAAATATGTAATTATTGTATATTTTATTGAACAAATCACCTATAACAGTGATTTTACGGGTGATTTGCTACTCAAACCTTCCTCAGGTAAGTCGAGAAAGACTTTCGATTATGAATACCAATTCTACACTTGAGTTCACCTTGACCAAGGCGTCCTCAATTCGTCCGTAAGCCTTTCCTGAGTTTGAGTGGAGGTTGAGTTCGAGTGACAACACTGAATATAGCTATAAGTGTAGAGTAGCGCAATGCAGATGTTAACAAGATATGTTTGTAAAACATGTATGCCCCCCTAAACACAGCCAATTTAATATTATAACATTAGATTTTTAAATGTGTATAAAAAGTGCATAGTAAATTTTCATGGAATACATGTATTCTGCCATGGGACAGAACCTATATGACCCATGGGTCCATGAATTGAGTAAACCCTGTAGTTGTCAATGAGACAATGTTACACACAAAATATCTTCTAAAAACAAGCTTTTCATGGTGAGGTCACTGTGACCTTTACCTTTGACCTACTAACCCCAAAATCAATAGGGGTCATCTACTAGTCATGACCAACCTCCACACCAAATATGAGGACCATCAGCCAAAGCATTGTCTAGTTATTGAGCGGAAATGGCATGGTCTACGGACCGACGGACCGACCGACCGACATGGGCAAAGCAATATACCCCCACTTTTTTGAAGGGGGGCATACTTACTTATTTTATTCGGCCTTTTTATCGTTGGTAGCGGTTGCCCATATAACCAACGTCCCCTGAAGATTGTTAGTATATTATTTTTCGGGGGATAATGCATGATACAGAAGACGCCCCGGAGTTCATCCTGGTTGTTATAAGTATGGAAATTGGGTATCGCCGTAGTGCTACCGAGGTTATTGAGACTGCAACAATATTTTCATCCCGGATCGTCTGGTGTGGTCCTGGGCTTTGCCGGGATGCTGGTGAGAACGATACTTAAATCGGTACTTTTAATCCCTATGGAAACCTTTATAACTGGCTGATGCATTACTGTAAATCATAGAAATAAGTGCAATTAACATATGAAAAGTTGAGACATTTATCGTTAACCGATTTGGACATTTATGAGCACCTAATTTGTTGCGACATTTTTCGTTAATTTTTGGACATTTATCGTTAAAGGAGTTTTGGACATTTATCGGCGATTGAGACATTTATCGTCAATTTTTGGACATTTATCGTCGTTTGGACATTTTTCGACGTTTGGACATATATCGGCGCTACAACAGTCCTTGTTTAAAGAACATCGTGCTTCACTGACTGCATACTGACTGCATACTATAAGGAAATATTTGAAATTAACGTCACATTCACTTAAAATGGGCTGGGCAGGCAAAACTTATCGTTATATATGTAGTTGTATGTCATAATTTAAGCTATTGAGTCGTACTGACCATTAACAAAAACATATTTAAAAAATAAGTTCATCTCGACCTTTACCTTTGATCAAAAATAGGCAGTGCCAGAAGGACACATCAAGGTTAATCTACTGACAAAGTTAAAAAATAACTTGTCAAATAATAATTGATTTCATGAAAAAGTTTATGCATTGTAACCCAGTGACCTCGGTCTTTGACTTGTTGACTTGAAAATAGGCTATTTTGGTTCCATATAATGACAATTGCTATCATAGAATGTAACATCAACTTATATACTAGCTGCTACTTTGGTTCGATACATTAATAAAATGGTTCCATATGTTGTAAAAATGACTTAATATAATGATAATTCGGTTTCATATAAGGGCATATTGAATATCTGGTATCATATAATGTGACAATCAACTTATATATTGATACTTCGGCTCCATACATTGATAAAATGGTTTCATATATTGTAAAAATGAATTAATATATTGATAATTCGGTTTCATATAAGGACACCTCGTTCCATATATTGTTACTTTGGTTCCATATATTGAATAATTTGTATCATATATTGTAATAACCAACTCATACATTGATACTTTGGTTCGATACATTGATAAAATGGTTTCATATATTGTAAAAATGAATAAATATATTGATAATTTGGTTTCATATAAGAACACCTTGTTCCATACGTTGTTACTTTGGTTCCACATATTGAATTATTGGAATCATATATTGTAATAACCAACTCATATATTGCTACTTTGGTTCCATACATTGATAAAATGGTTTCATATATTGTAAAAATGATTTAATATATTGATAATTTGGTTTCATAGAAGGACACCTGGTTTCATACATTGCTACTTTGGTTCCATATATTGAATAATTTGTATAACCAACTCATATATTGCTACTTTGGTTCCATTCATTTTTTCTTTAGATATATCGTTTAAATAACAATAATTATCTTTAAAACTTCATTAAATGCCGTTTTATTGTTAAAAAAACATTTTTACAACATTAAAATTTTTGGCTGCTAGGCCGCCAGGCCGCTGGGCCGCCAACTTCACAGAAATGACAAAATTAAAAAAATCTCTGAAAGTGATTTTTTCTTTAGATATATCGTTTAAATAACAATAATTATCTTTAAAACTTCATTAAATGCCGTTTTATTGTTAAAAAAACATTTTTACAACATTAAAATTTTTGGCTGCTAGGCCGCTGGGCCGCCAACTTCACAAAAATGACAAAATTAAAAAAATCTCTGAAAGTGATTTTTTCTTTAGATATATCGTTTAAATAACAATAATTATCTTTAAAACTTCATTAAATGCCGTTTTATTGTTAAAAAAACATTTTTACAACATTAAAATTTTTGGCTGCTAGGCCGCCAGACCGCTGGGCCGCCAACTTCACAAAATGACAAACTTAAAAAAATCTCTGAAAGTCATTTTTTTCTTTAGATATATCGTTTAAATAACAATAATTATCTTTAAAACTTCATTAAATGCCGTTTTATTGTTAAAAAAACATTTTTACAACATTAAAATTTTTGGCTGCTAGGCCGCCAGGCCGCTGGGCCGCCAACTTCACAAAAATGACAAACTTAAAAAAATCTCTGAAAGTCATTTTTTCTTTAGATATATCGTTTAAATAACAATAATTATCTTTAAAACTTCATTAAATGCCGTTTTATTGTTAAAAAAAACATTTTTACAACATTAAAATTTTTGGCTGCTAGGCCGCCAGGCCGCTGGGCCGCCAACTTCACAAAAATGACAAAATTAAAAAAATCTCTGAAAGTGATTTTTTCTTTAGATATATCGTTTAAATAACAATAATTATCTTTAAAACTTCATTAAATGCCGTTTTATTGTTAAAAAAACATTTTTACAACATTAAAATTTTTGGCTGCTAGGCCGCCAGGCCGCTGGGCCGCCAACTTCACAAAAATGACAAACTTAAAAAAATCTCTGAAAGTCATTTTTTCTTTAGATATATCGTTTAAATAACATTAATTATCTTTAAAACTTCATTAAATGCCGTTTTATTGTTAAAAAAAACATTTTTACAACATTAAAATTTTTGGCTGCTAGGCCGCCAGGCCGCTGGGCCGCCAACTTCACAAAAATGACAAAATTAAAAAAAATCTCTGAAAGTCATTTTTTCTTTAGATATATCGTTTAAATAAGAATAATTATCTTTAAAACTTCATTAAATGCCGTTTTATTGTTAAAAAAACATTTCTAGAACATTAAAATTTTTGGCTGCTAGGCCGCCAGGCCGCTGGGCCGCCAACTTCACGCCGCCAGGCCGCCAGGCCGCTGGGCCGCCAACTTCACGCCGCTAGGCCGCCAACTTCACGCCGCCAGGCCGCCAGGCCGCCAACTTCACACATCTAAAAAACTGACCCAAACTGAAAAACGTTTAAACGCTTTTCACTCAAATTAGTCTAAGAAAAGCATAAAAATACGATTTTCAATTTATTTCAAAGTATATTTCTTAAATATATTTGCATATATTACTGTTTAAAGTGCCCCAGCTCATTTATGTAAGAAATTCAAATGTTATGTTTTTAGACTTTTAAACCTCAGTGGAGTCCCTTTAAGGCATTTACGCAGCGAACACTACAGTCTTTCCTGCCCTATCTGCTATCTGCTAGATACAGAGCTTTCATGTATTTTATCTGGCACTCTATGCAAGCATATAGAGTGGCTACTCAGATGCTTACTACACAGCGTGAGTATGTGTGAGGGGGGTTAAAACGCGTGCGTGCAATATATATTAATTACTCTGGGTACCCTTGGTGTTCATTTTTCTGTTATCGATTCTCGTCGCATTTTTCTGTTACTGGTCGTGACTTTCGTTCTTCTGTAATCGGTCCTGGCCTCAGTTCGTTTGTTGTTACATGTTCTGTTTTTCTGTTATCGGTTCTCGTCTTCGTTCTTCTCCGTTCCTCTGTCATCCGTTCTCGTCTCTATTCTTCTGTAATTAGTTTTCATGTTCTGTTATCAATCCCCGTCTCCATTCTTCTGTTATCGGTCCTCGTCTATGTTATTCTGTTATCGGTCCCCGTCTTCTTTCTTCTCCGTTTTCTTGTTGTCAATCCTTCTGTCATCGGTTCCCGTCTCTGTTATCAATCCCCGTCTTCATTCTTCTGTTTTCGGTCCTCGTCTCTATTTTACTGTTATCAATCCTCGTCTCCGATGTCTTTGTTTCTTCTGTTATCTGTCCCTGTCCTGTTCTGTTATCGGTTCTCGTCTTCTTTCCTCTCCGTTCTCCTGTCATTGTTTCTTGTATCTTTTCTAGTCTCCGTTTTCTTGTTGTCAATCCTTCTGTCATCGGTTCCCGTCTCTGTTATCAATCCCTGTCGTCATTCTTCTGTTTTCGGTCCTCGTCTATGTAATTCTTTGCATATATTACTGTTTAAAGTGCCCCAGCTCATTTATGTAAGAAATTCAAATGTTATGTTTTTAGACTTTTAAACCTCAGTGGAGTCCCCGTCTCTATTTTTCTGTTATCAATCCTCGTCTTCGTTGTCTTGTTGACTGTGTCTGTTTTTCTGTTATCGGTCGACGCCTCTGTTCGTTTATTGTCAGTTTTTCTGTTATCGGTCCCTGTCCTGTTATTCTGTTATCGGTCGCCGTCTCTTTTCGCTTGTTGTCAGTTCTTCTGTTATCGGTCACTGTTTCTGTTCTTCTGTTAGCGGTCCTCGTCTCTGTTCGCTTGTTGTCCGTTCTTGTCTCCGTTCTTCCTTCTGTTATCGGCAGTCGTCTTCGGTCTTGTACTTTCGGTACTTGTTTCCTGTTCGTTAAGGTCTTCTCTTGTTTCTATCGTTGCCGTCATTATGTGTCTATGTCCTGGTTTTGTCAGTCTTGTAGTCATTTATTCGTTCAGTGGAGTAGCGGGGGATCGAACTCACGACCCCTTGATTTGTAGGCAGACAGTGTTACCACTGCACCATAGCGCCCGCTCTGAATAATAACAATTTTTGAAAATCCTTTATACATAAAATACTATTTCAATGGCTTTAACAAAGGGTGTATTACAATTATATTTTAACACCTCCACTATGTAGCCAACCCACGTGACTTTTATATATGGTCAAAGAAAATATTACTCCATTTTTTACAAGTAATATTTTTATAGATAACTTTGCTGTTATTATAAGATATCATGGAAATTTATTGGAGGGTACCCGGAATTCTAATGTATATCAAATGATGTGATAATCTTCTTGTAGAATTGGTAATTTGAATGAATAGAAGTAAGTTTTCTTCTTTTTATTACTTTTGACATTTAAGTTATTTATCAATTTCAGCTTTGCTTTTCTCTAAACAGACTGACATTGTCAGAATTGTCAGCAAAAATAAAATTGAGGTACCACATGGGGGAAATCTTAAGAAAGTAGTTTCGTCATTGAAAAGTGTGAAATTATATTTTTATAATTTTCACTGTGAAATTATCCAATATAATTTTCACGGATAAATCAGTAATCCATTGAAAAGCAAAAAATAAAAAAAACTATAAAACTAATGTTAGTGAAAGTCATAGCTGCTAAAAATGTAAACGTCATCGTTACTTCCGCAGTTACACAGCCGGTTAAGTGATTGACTGATGTGTGAGAGGTCTATGGTTCGATTCCTACTGTTGCCTTTTTTAAGACCTGTTTTTTTTGTTTTGTTTTGTTTGTTTTTTGTTGTTGTTGTTTTTGTTTTTTTTTTGGGGGGGGGGCGGGGTGCAGTATTTTATTTTAAAACACTTTTTGTCTCGGTTTGTGTTGTGTTTATGGCATTGAAATGACATTTTTGACATTTCAAAATATGTTTTAAATATTCATTTTAAACCATAAATACCATAAGTGCAAAATATATGAAAACAAAATGAACAACTTAAAAAAATCATAGCTACAAATAATGTTGAAAATTACGGAACACCTGAAGTGACATTTTCCACATTTTCTCCCTGAATTGAATTCGTTTTCACGAGATAACTATTCCCAATTAGAAATATTATTTCGTTTTAACAAAATATAAAATCTTAATTACGAAATATTAATTCGTCATTACGAAATATTATTTCGTAATTACGAAATATTATTTCGTAATTACGAAATATTATTTCGTAATTACGAAATATTAATTTGTTATATCGAAATATTTATTCTTTGGTAATATTTATAAACTAAGTTTATTGTTAAATATAAGTCAAGTAAACAAAACATAAAAAGTGATTTTTTCAAACTTAG